>NW_013564999.1:0-4448 GCF_000499605.1 Eimeria maxima | reverse complement strand
CATCTGCAGCAGCAGCAGCAGCAGCAGCAGCAGCAGCAGCAGCAAGCAGCCAGCTGCTGCTGCTGCTGCTGCTGCTGCAGTGAGCGCTCCCGTTCTCTTAGTAGCAGCAAACCTCTTCCTCCTTAATTAGCTCAGCATACACCCCAATTATTAAATTATATATTTTTTTATTATTAATACAAAGACAGCAGCAGCAATAATAGCAGCGCAGCAAATTCTCCTCTTCCTGCGCCCACAGCCACACCAGCAGCAGCAGCAGCAGCAGCAGCAGCTGCTGCTGCTGCTGCTGCTGCTGTTGCTGCTGCTGCTGCTTCGGTGCTTTAAAGCAGTGCAACTAACAAGATGTTTAGTATGAAATATTATTTTATTTAATTAATATTAATTATTGATACGCATGCATGCGCTGTAGTGCTTCTGTGCTGCAGCAGCAGCAGCAGCAGCAACAGAAGCAGCAGCAGCAGCAGCAGCAGCCACTCCACACAAGCCAGTAACTGCTAGGTGTGTGCATAACAGTACATAGCTACGCTGCCCCTTTGCAGCAGGATACTCCCCACAAGCAGCAGCAGCAGCTGCTGCTGCTGCAACAGCAGCAGCTGCAGCAGCAGCTGCTGCTGATCTTATTAGCAAAGCAGCAGAAGCAGCAATAAACCCCTCCTTATAGATTTTGGGGCTTTTTATGGTGCATGCATTGCTGCATGCAACAACACCTTTATGATGATACTGCGACACAAGAGAAGCCCGCAGCAGCTGCAGCAGCAGCTGCTGCTACTATTGTTGCTGCTGCTAGGGCAGCAGCAACAGCAGCAACCATTCGCGTATGGAGGGGAGCTGCAAAGAGCTGCTGCTGCAGGTAAGCAAAGGGAATAAACTTTTGGGGCTTTTTATAGACACTGCATGCATGCAGTATAATAATAAAGAGGAAGAAAAATAAAAAAAGAAGGAAAAAAGGAGAAAAATAATATAAATAGATAAAGAAGGGAGGCATAGAGGGCACAACAACAATAAAATAAAAAAAGAAAAAAGAAGGAAAAGAGACTTCATATACTACTACGCAGCAGCAGCAGCAGACAGCAGTAGCAGCAGATAGCAGCAGCAGCAGCAGCAGCAGCAGGCGACAGTTGCTAGGGGATAAGCACTAAGAGTAAACACAATCAATGATACGTAATTGAACAAACACGTGCTGCTGCTTTTGCTGCTGTTGCTGTTGCTGCTGTTGCTGTTGATGCTGCTATTGCTGCTACTGCTGCTGTTGCTGCTGCTGTTGCTGCTGCTGTAGATGTTGTAGAGGCGGAGTTGCTGCCAACTGCGGGGCTTGGCCTCTCACAGGCTGCCGCTGCTGTTGATGATGCTGCTGCTGCAGCAGCAGCAGGCGTAGCAGAGACTGGAGCAGCAGCAGAGACTGCAGTAGCAGCAGAGACTGGAGCAGCAGCAGAGACTGCAGTAGCATCAGAGACTGCAGCAGCAGCAGAGACTGCAGCAGCAGCAGAGACTGCAGCAGCAGCAGAGACTGCAGCAGCAGCAGAGACTGCAGCAGAGACTGCAGCAGAGACTGCAGCAGAGACTGCAGCAGAGACTGCAGCAGCAGCTGCAGCAGCAGCTGAAGAGGAGAAGAGAGAAATCGATACGTCACAACTCCCTCCGGCTGAGGAGACACTATTGGAACTACCAGACAGCAGCAGCAGCAGCAGCAGCAGCAGCGGCAGCAATAACAGCAACAGCAGCAGCAGCAGCAACAGTGGAGAGGCTGGTGGTGTCTCCGCTAAAGAAGAAGAAATAAAAAAAGAAAAAGGAGACAATTCAGCTGTACATACACCGCAAGATTTGCTGCAGATGCGCCACGTACAGCCAACAGCAGCAGCAGCAGCAACAACAACAGAAACAGAAACAGCGACAACAAATATAACAGCAGCAGCAGCCGCAGCAGCCGCAGCAGCAACAGCAGAAACAGGAGAAACAACAACATCAACACCAGCACCGACAACACAAGCAGCAACAACTGCAGCAGCAGCAGCAGCAACAGCAACAGCAGCAGCAGCAGCAGCAGAAGAAGAAGAGATAGAGGAGGAGATAGATTTTAGTAAGAGTTGTTTTGTAATGAATAGAAGAATAAAAGGAGCAGCAACAGCAGCAACAGCAGCAACAGCAGCAAGAGCAGCAGGAGCATCATCATCATCATCATCATCATCATCATCAACATTAGCAACAACAGCAGCAGCAGCAGCAGCAGCAGCAAGAACAGCAAAAGAGTGCCAAGATGCATGCAAAAAAGACTCCCGCTGCAGTCATTTTTCTTATGTTATTTCTTCTGTTGTCTCTTTCCCTTCTATACAATTATGCGAATTATTTATACCTAATAAGGAGGAGACAGGTAATAATAGGGAGGAGACAGTTAATAATAGGGAGGAGACAATTAATAATAGGGAGGAGACAATTAATAATAATATAAATAAAAAAAAGGAGACAATTAATAATATAAATAAACCTTTATTTTATTATTATATGAATTCTTTATCAGCAACAGTAAACTGTCGGATACCAGGAGAACTTCAGGTGTACAGACACCATAAATTCTTTAGGACAGATCCAACTGCAGCAGGAAGAGCAGCAGGAGGAGCAGCAGGAGGAGCAGCAAGAGGAGCAGCAGGACGAGAATCAGCAGCAGCATCAAGAGGATTCTCCCCTGCCAATAAGACAAGAAGTATCCCCCCCCTTATGACCCATCAATCGACAGATAATTCTGCATATAATGCAACAAGAGGGGCAAAATTAAATAATAATAAATCGTCATTAAATGGTTTAGGGTCTCCATCTATAATAATAAATAAAAGAGGAGAAGTATGCTCAGATGTATATAAATTAGTACAAACTTATATAGGCAACGATTTTTTCGACTTAGCCAATTTTTTCTTCTTTGAATGGGGAGACCCAACTGGTGGATGTGTAGAATATTTAAATAAACAAAATGCAGAAAAATATAATTTAATTAAGGTCCTTTCTGATCAAAGAATTCAAATTCTCTCTGATACAACAGAGACATTACCAAGTGGTAAAGGGAGAAAGGCTATTAGAATTACTTCACAAAAATCATGGAATGATGTAAGAATTCTTTTTTTTTTTTTTTTTTTTTTTTTTTTTTTTTTTTTTTTTTTTTTTTTTTTTTTTTTTTTTTTTTTTTGGTGTTTTTCTTGTTTCTCTATTTTTCCCAATTATAGGTGTTGTTTCTCTGTACTACTATTACTATTACTATTACTATTACTATTACTATTACTATTACTATTACTATTACTACTACTATTACTATTACTATTACTATTACTATTACTATTACTATTACTATTACTATTACTATTACTATTAGTATTAGTATTAGTATTAGTATTAGTATTAGTATTAGTATTAGTATTAGTATTAGTATTACTATTACTAGTGGTGTTGGTGTTGGTGTATGTGTGGTTATTTTGTAGGCATTATGGGTATTAGATTTAACACATATGCCAACAGGTTGTGGTACATGGCCAGCATATTGGACAGTAGGATGGGATCCATGGCCAGATACAGGAGAAATAGATATAATAGAGGGAGCAAATAAACAAGATCATGCACATTCAGCATTACATACAAAGAAAGGATGTATAATGCCTGAGGAAGATAAATCATTATTTAATGGTGATTGGTCAAAGATATCAACAGGATCAGCAATAAATTGTTGGGTACAAGCAACAAATGATAATACAGGTTGCTCAATAGAATCATATGAGGATGCATATGGTGAGCCAATGAATAGAAAAGGTGGTGGTTATTATGTTATGCAACTTCATCCAACACGTTATATTCGTATATGGTTCTTTACCCGTCAGGAGGCACCATCAGACTTGACCAGTGGTCAACCTACACCTGACCACTGGTCTAAGACTCCTATTGCATATTTTCGACTCGAAAATAATTGTCCTGGAAATAATTTTTTTCAAGAACAGAGAATTGTAATTAATACAACTTTTTGTGGTGGCTACGCTGGATGGAATTTTTTCTATGATAAGGGTTGCCCAGGAAATGGACTACAGGACTGTGAGAATTATGTAAGAAATAATCCCCAAGAATTTCGTGATGCTTATTGGGAAATTAAATCTATTAAAATATATTCAAGAAATGGTCAACAATGTCAATCTTCTATTCATACATCTACATCTACTGCATCTACGGATAATATCTATACCTCATGTAAGGAAAATATTTATTTATTTATTTTTTTATTTATTTAGTTTTTTTTTTTTTTATTTATTTTATTTAATTATTATTATTGTTATCATAATAGTTATCATAATAATACGAATTTTTAGTTTTATTCGTAATACAATTTATTGACATAGTAGTAAACAATTATTCAATTAAATAGTAATAAATAATTATAAATAAGGAAATAACAATATATATATATATATTATATATAT
>NW_013564998.1:0-4506 GCF_000499605.1 Eimeria maxima | reverse complement strand
AAAATATAACATCGAATTTTTAGTAAAAAATGCTAAAATTATTACTAATTGTATACATTTTTTCTTTTTATCAAATTATATGTTTGTTATCTTATTCTAAATAGATAAGAACATTTATCTTAAAATATTTTTATCACTTATATGATTTCAGTGAATAATATTATTTAAATTTGGCTACTTAGCAAATACTTTTAATAAAATAACTAATACACCATAGATTTAATTTCTTCGGTCCTCTCGTACTAGAAGAAAAATTTTTCAATGTTCTTACGTTTACACCGGATATGGACCGAACTGTCTCACGACGTTCTGAACCCAGCTCACGTGCCGCTTTAATGGGCGAACAGACCAACCCTTGAGACCTACTTCAGCCTCAGGATGCGACGAGCCGACATCGAGGTGCCAACCCTCCCCGTCAATAGGAACTTTCGGGGGAGATCAGCCTGTTATCCCTAGAGTAACTTTTATTCGTTAAGCGACAGCCTTTCCACAAAGAACTGTCGGATCATTAAGACCGACTTTCGTCCTTGCTCAAATAGTAATTCTTGCAATCAAGCCTTTTTTATACCTTTATGTTTTTAATTTAAAAAATTTTTAAATTAAAAAAAGACCTTTGTACACCTCCGTTACTTTTTAGGAGGCTAGATCGGAAGAGCAAACTACCTTTTTAAAATTTTCTTATAATTGGTTAACAATATTATAATAAAAAAATAAAATATATAAGAGTGGTATTTCAGAAAAAACAAATTAATTAGTTTCCCACTTATTCTACACAAATATAAATTATTTTTAATTTCAAAATATAGTAAAGCTTCATAGGGTCTTTCTGTCCAGGTGTAAATAGTCCGTATCTTCACAGACATTTCTATTTCACCGAATCTTTCTCCAAGACAGCATCCAAGTCGTTACACCTTTCGTGCAGGTCGGAACTTACCCGACAAGGAATTTCGCTACCTTTGGACCGTTATAGTTACAGCCGCCGTTTACTGGAGCTTATAATAATAATATAATATTATATATATTATTTTTAACTTACCAGCACTGGGCAGGTGTCAGTCCCCTTACATTGTAATTACACTTAGCGGAGACTTGTGTTTTTGATAAACAGTCGCTTGGATCTTTTCATTGCAGCCCTTTGGGCATCCTTTTTCCCGAAGTTACAGGATTATTTTGCCGAGTTCCTTAGAGAAAGTTATTTCGTACTCCTTAGTACATTTATACTTGCTTACTTGTGTCAGTTTTAGTACGAGCATAATAATATGTATAACAGATACATTTTTCTAGTTATAATTATATATATATAATAAGAAATTATAGCTTAAATATATATATAATTATAAGTCACTATTTGTTATAATATTATGGTAAAGGAAATTTAACCTTTTAAACATCAATTACATATATAAATCTAATTTTAGTCCTCGACTTTATTTACGTGGTATATCCTTTCGTAAAAAACCTTTTAGCTTTCGGAGTATTAGATTTTACTAATATTTATGCTACTTAAACTGACATTCTCTCTTCTATTTTTATCTTTATACAAAAATTTACATTTTTGCTTTTTAAATATAAATAGAACGCTCCTCTATCGATTTAAATATAAATCTCATAGTTTCAGAAAAATATTTTTTTATTCATTTTCAGCACATAATTTCTAATTTAGCGAGCTATTACGCACTCTTTAAAGGATAACTGCTTCTAAGCTAACCTCCTAAATATATATGAAATTAAATTTCTTTTTTTAAAAATATTTTTTTAAAAACTTTAACTTATGATGTGGGTTGTTTCCCTTTAGACTTTTGAGATTTTCCCCAATAGTCTCACTTATTATTTTATAACATAATTAGATATTATTAGTTTATATATATATAATATATATTATAATATGTATATATATTATTATATATAGTGCTTTACCATCTTAAATATGTATTAATAATAACTGCGCCTCAACGCATTTCGAGGAGAACCAGCTAGCTCCGAATTCGATAAGCATTTCACCGCTAATCTCACCTCATCTGATGATTTTGCAATATCAACCAGTTCGAACTTCTATATAGACTTATCTATATTTCATTCTGGACAAGATTAATTCATCCGGGTTCGGGTTCTTAATTATAAACAATTGTTATTGCTATAACAATAACTCGCATTAACTCTGGCTTTAATTAATTAAATTTAACCAAATGCTTAAAATAATTAAGACTCGTCAGTTCCTTCTTCAACAGGCATATAGTTAGATTCTTTAATCCTTCTATAGATTGTAAGATAAAAAATTCATGTTCTTTTTTCACTTCCCTTCCGGGGATCTTTTCATCTTTCCCTTACGGTACTAGTTCACTATTGATTATTTTAAAGTATTTTATTTTACAAGGAGGTTCTTGTATCTTCAATCAGAATTATTTTCTAATTTACTTTTTAATAAAATAAAATATTTATTTCCCATTTCGCTCGCCACTACTTAGGGAATTTTTGTTAATTTTTTTCCTTTAGATACTAAGATGGTTCAGTTCTCTAAGTTTTCTTTTTTAAATATAAAATAAAAGTATATTTCTATTCAGAAAACTTTAATTTATTATACTTATATTAATTAAAGTATTTCGTATTTTTTTAAAAACGTCTTTCTTCGTCTTTAAATATCAAGATATTCTTTTTTATCTTATAAATATATATATATTTATACTATATAAATAATACTTAATAATAAAAAAACGGAGAACGGAATTGAACCGTTGACCTTCGGATCATGAGCCCGACGAGCTACCAAACTGCTCTACTCCGTTAATATAAATATATATATAAAGCCAAGAGGGAATTGAACCCACGCTATTGTGGTCCGTAGCCACATGCTCTTCCGTCTAAGCTATTGGCTCTTCTACTTAATATATATATATGGGGGAGGGGGGAAAGGGTAGTTAACTCAATGGTAGAGTATATACCTTACAAGTATAAAGTTGTTGGTTCGATTCTAACACTACCCATAATTAAAACCTATCATTTAAATTGGAAAAGATAAAAACCTTCTAAGTTTTTAATGTAGGTTCAAATCCTACTAGGTTTATATATTTAAAAATACGGAAGTGGCGAAAAAGGTATACGCGTTAGATTTAGGTTCTAATAGAATTATCTATGAGAGTTCAAATCTCTCCTTCCGTATAAAATAAACTCCACAGGCTGGGATCGAACCAGCGACTTTTCGGTTAACAGCCGAAAGCTCTAACCACTGAGCTACTGAGGAATATATAATAATATTATATTAAAGGTATGGGGATATAATGACAAAGGTAGAATAATTCTTTTGCAAAGAAAAAATAGCGGTTCGATTCCGCTTATCTCCAAATATTGATATAAATAATTCTTAAATGTATATTAAAAAAAATTTTGTATTAAATGAGTTTGATCCTGGCTCAGGAAAAACGCAAGAGACGTGCCTAACACATGCAAATTAAATAGTTTATTATTAACTATAGTGAATTGGTGAGTAATATATGAAAATTTAATTTTAGATTAGAAGTATTCTTAATAACTTAGGAATAATCTCTGATAAGCACATATATTTATATTTTGCTTTTAAAAGTTAAAACTGTCTAAAAAAAAGTTCATATCTGATTAGCTAATTAATAAGATAATAACTTATTAAGGCGAAGATCAGTAGCTGCCCTGAGAGGGGGATCAGCCACATTGGGATTGAAATACAGCCCAAACTCCTACGGGAGGCTGCAGTGGGGAATCTTCTGCAATGAGCGCAAGCTTGACAGAGCATCGTCGCGTGAAGGAAGACAGCTTATTATAGTTGTAAACTTCTTTTGCTTAAAAGTGAATACTGACACTTAAGTAAATAAAGTATCGGCAAACTCCGTGCCAGCAGCCGCGGTAAAACGGGGGATACAAGCGTTATCCGGAATTACTGGGCGTAAAGCGTATGTAGGTGGTTTTAATATATTTTTATATAAAAAAAACTATATATTTGTTTTTAATAAAAAAATTATTAAACTAGAGTTTGTTAGGGGTAAAAGGAATTTTTTGAGGAGTAGTGAAATGCGAAGATACAAAAAAGAAGACCAAAAGCGAAGGCATTTTACTGGAGCAGTACTGACACTGATATACGAAAGTTAAGGTCGCGAATGGGATTAGATACCCCAGTAGTCTTAACTGTAAACTATGGATACTCGGAATAAAATATTATATTATATCTTATTCCTTAGCTAACGCGTTAAGTATCCCGCCTGAGTAGTACGCTCGCAAGAGTGAAACTCAAAGGAATTGACGGGGGCTCGCACAAGCGGTGGAGCATGTGGTTTAATTCGATGCAACACGAAGAACCTTACCAGAGTTTGAAATATTTGTTATTAAAAAATTAATAATTTTTTATAATTACAAATACAGGAGGTGCATGGCTGTCGTCAGCTCGTGTCGTGAGATGTTGGGTTAAGTCCCGTAACGAGCGTAGCCCTTATTTAAAGTTAACTATCTTTAAAAACAGCCTATATTTATTATATAAATAGG
>NW_013564997.1:0-4531 GCF_000499605.1 Eimeria maxima | reverse complement strand
GTTGTCTCACCATCGCTACGTTCAAAGCACAATACCTTCCCAACGCGCCATTCGGTGTGTAACAGGAAGAAGACTGATTAGCCATCTCCACATGCATATGCTCGCAATAACATCAGCGACCTGGACGAATGCAAATGGGAACCGAGTGCTCGCCAGCCGCCACCCTGCGGGGCTGGGTACGTGGGTGTAGCTGTGAGCTTGGTCCCGGCCCTCGCCGAGGGTCTGACAGTTCTATTATTATGGGTTTTCTTTCCGAAAAATAATACGGACTCTAAAAAAAAAAAAAAAAAATCATAATTTTGGTTTTTAACCGCATTTATTAGAGTTTTATAGCGATAACCGTAGAGTACGAGTTCGATTATAGCTTGTGCACTTATTCGGTACTGTAACGCACGGTGGCCGCCTACCGTGGCTACGTAGTCACCTCTATAGGCCTATAGGCCCCTGTATGAGCTAGATCTACACAATTGAGTGTTTAAATCCCTTAACTCTCAGTTTTCCCATGGAAAATCCCTAAAGTACGGAACTTCCGAAGGAAGGACCGTTCCCAGACACCTTCCTTCAGTGAATGTCTGTTCGCCACCGCCGGGTGCGGGTTACACCCTGCCGTTCATCCCGGCACCGGGTGCATCGGTCGGACCGCAGGCGAGGTCCGGCTCTTTCGATCTAACTCTGCTCCTAAATGTACCGATTCTATTCTAATTCACATAACCTCTACCCTTAATTGAATACACCGAGCCAAACCTGACCCAACTATGCCACTTGCCTCCTAGGCGCCCGCGCGCATAGCTGTGCGACGGGGAGCTGCTACTCAGTCCCAGCACCAAATCAACTGCTATACCTCTCATATGCTTCTACACCTGCTAATTTTAGCTAATTACATCTATAGCTAACTTAGGTAACCTGGGGTCTCTATAGGGCTGCTGCCCTCACTATCTAGCTTACACGCTGACTACCGCAACTGTGAACCATGTAGTGCCTGTGCACCACAGGTACTGACAGGAAACACACGTAGTGACAGAGGTGGCCAGCTGCGTCATTAGAATAAGAGACGGCATTTTCCACTAGTTTCGTCTTCGGCAAACTAACTTCCACTGGATACAGCGCAGAAACTATGCTCCTGCCATGTTGGCTATTGACCGCTGACCGGCTCTAGTTCCGTCCTGCCACTACGAGATGGTAAGTAGCTGTGCCTACTTATCATCTCGTAGCGGCTGGCTTCCTAATAGCACCCTCTAACTACCCAAATTCCCAGAAGACCATACTGAAATTTACAAAACACGAAGGAGTCTCAAATGTAAACAAGGGGACTTCACAAAAATGGTAGGACCGTTCGTTCGGAACTGACCCCCGTCTTCACTGGGGGATCAGTGCCCGACCTGTAAGATGGCGGGGAGTTACTAACAGCGACGACACAGTCAGGTGCCTGACCTGTAAAGTGCTTTCCACCTAGATGTCATATTCACCGACATAATACTTCTATATAGTAATAATTCTATTTCTTTCCCATTTAGACCTCCAGAAGACGTATGTGGTAACCAAGTAGTGACTAAGCATTGCGCTACACTGCAGATATGCGTGACGCGCGTTGTCCCTAGTAAACTATGACTCTATCTCCGGTAAATAGTTCTTAAAACGTCTAGCAATAATAATTGCTTTTCCTAGTTACTAAGGTCCTAATCCTAAAATTACTTAATATTTATTCTCTTTACAATCAATGAGCTACTAGATATCACACCAGAGCCACATTGTAGTGCCAGTGCCCTACACCGCCTCTCTAGATGCTGCTCGCTAATTCTCCACCGCGAGATCGATGATGAAGCTTCTGAGGAATTTACAGTAAGCGTATCTTTCAAATAAGTATATTTTGATACAGCTAGGTACTACTCTTGGCTGTGCCCTCGGCTGCCTTGCTGTGGAGTGTGGTTCTTTAGGACGCACTTAGCCGCTAAGCCCTGCCACGCTACCAGATGAGAGGACGCACGCGCACAGTAAAGCAGGAACGACAACTGAAAGGGAAATTCGCATACAGTAGCGGACATCGCCTCCAATCTCTCGGTTCCGTCGACGCAGCGGTGTAGGTCTCTGGAGCTGACGGAGAGGCGATCGCGTGACAGTTTTTGGCAGTGAGGCACCGCAAATGCACAGTCGAAAACTCCCTTCAGAAGCATGCACTAACACTGAAAAGGATTCTTAGACACTTGCGTGGCGTGGTAAGCAATCCATCGTGGTTGGCAATCCGCAAATATCATGCCGCACCAGCCCCAGAAAAGTACACCTGAGGCCCGAAAGCAGGGAGAACGCTTAACCATAAACCCTGACATCCCCAGGTTTACACGCCTAACCCCCAGCATTCGAAGAACTGAAACGCTTAAACTCCAAACCTTAAGTCCTATGCCATGCACCCTACATGCTAAACCCTGACAACTCAAACCTAGACACAAACAACCCTTTAAACACTAAGCACTAAATCTAGAACCCTACCCTAACCCTAAAGATTACCCGTAGCAATAAGCTTCTAAAACCCTAAAGAGCAATAATCCAAATCCTAAAACCCTACCTCCTAAAACCCTAAGAACCATGAAACGCCACCCCTGGACATAAAATCATTATCCCAAACATGAATCCATAAACCCCTGAAGACTCAACCCTGAACATGCCACGCTAACGCTCAGCACAGTGCCACAGAAGCTTGCCCACTTTAGAAGAACTATGCGGCAAAACATAAAGTCATGGAATCTGGACGTCAGAGCAAAGAACGCTCAAAGGGAACACGTTAGGGTCGGTAGCGGGGCTTAGATATCGGTGGATATCCCATTAATATGTTTCTACTTGTGTGTTCAACGATCCGGCCTGCAAGCATGCTCCCACGGTGGTTTATTCAAATTACAGCGAACAACTGAAGAAAGCAAAGGGATGAGCAAATGGAGGGTAAACTGGCCCTCAGTGTACGGTACCAATTAAAGTTCGTCGCCTCGAAAGTTCGTTGTTTTTCCAGGAAAAGTTGATAAATTGCCAAGGTGTATTTGTTTCAAGATCAAAACACCCGTTAGACGGGAAAACACTGCACTGGAAGAATAATGCTTAGCACACAAATACAGAAAATGGCTCGTGCCATGGAAACGTGCATAAAGTTAGCATGGGCTTCACGCTGCACGAAGTTTAGAACCACAAATAAAAATAGGGAGTTAGTGCACAGAACGACAGCATACGTGCGCTTGGAAAAACGTTTAGAAAGCAGCCCCTCCGAACCGCAACGTCACTTCAAACCAGCGCCAGGACAGTCATATAGCATGCAAATGCGTGCAGCAAATGAAATGAGCACGAAAAAACGGGAGGCTGCTACGAGGAAACATGCTGCACCAATGGTCATCGATATCCACGTGAAGGTTTGTTACCTCACGGTCTTAAGGTGATGATGGAAGCGAACTGCGAAAAGTCCTGGGGAGATTTCTGCATGGACGTATGGTAGATTTGTCAGGCAGACGTTCTTCTGCACGGTGAACATTTGCTGGTTAAGCGGCAATCTAGGCAAAAAGGACAATCCGCTTTATAGAGCTTGCCTGCAGTGCTAGAATATCCATTGTGCAAAAGAGCGATTATGTTTACTGGGAGACACTTGCAACCACGCCAGACATCGACAGTCCAATCCAGCTATTGAGCACACCGCAGACCCATCAGTGCATGCGTTAACCACGCAATACGCAAAACGAAGACATGCCTTTCCCAACCTTCATGCCGCTGAATGTACAAAATCCGCCGGACACCCCAACAACGGTTCCAAGGCATTTTTCGGTAGTGGTGTACTCTGTTACGAGGTCTCAGCTCTGAAATATATTCAGAGGAACTGACCGCCAGCCCAGTCTCCTGGCTTTCCGGGCCCAGCGGCGCAAGCGATTGAAGGTTTGGGTGGGGGAACGGCCTGCCACGACTTGCAACTGGCCTTGCTGCAACTCATGCAACAGCCCAGCTGACAGCACAAGCTATAGACTATCTCTACGAAACTTGACATGTCCTGATTCCGTTGACAGGGACTGCGTAATGATACAAGAGTTAACTGTCGACAGACATGACACAAGCACCCAGTAATGCGTTAGCTCATCCCCTAATGCAGGCAGTATATGCAACTACTCCCACATATAGCAGCTCCCTGCGCACCAGCCAGATTGTTTTGCGAACCCCACGCGCAGATCCCCGCAATAACATCAGCGAGCCGGACGAATGTATTCTCACTGTACCCCTCAATCTACAAATACATTCAGCGCTGGGTGTGGAGCGACGCTTCCTAGATGCGACTTTCACATCGCTGTAGGCCAGACAGAAAACGCACGATGATAGTGCAGTGACAAAACGCACTTCCTGCAGCAGAAAATATGGTGGAGGTGAACATGTGCATATACGAACACATGCCTGTAGCAGACGTCGGCGATGCGCGCTCTGTCGTTCTCCCGAGGCTCCCCAAAGCATGGCCATTAAGCAACCTCGTCGTAGCCTTTGGCTGCAACACATTTCCATTCACTCACTGAGCCAG
>NW_013564996.1:0-45336 GCF_000499605.1 Eimeria maxima | reverse complement strand
AATGGCTGTTAAGGACCATATGATTGCGTTAACGCCTAGAAGCAATAATTAAGGGGAAAACTGTTCTCCAAAGATTTAGGCGGCGGATGTAGGCTTTGACGCTCACCAGCGTTTGCAGGCTGGCACACACAATGAAACGATCAACCACGATTGTGCAAGAGAGTGAGCTTTTTCCCACGCCATGACTGATGCATTGTAGGCACCGCCACACCCACGCTACCGTCATGTAGCCTACCACAGGAACGCATTCAAGGTTCCAAAGCCATGACGCACTTGCTTGTAGCCCCAACAGGCGAGCTGACGATAAGCCTTTGCAAGTGCAGCTCATTCCAACTCGTGCATATTATATGACCACAATTTGGCTGCGCAGCTAGGCTTCCAAAAGATTGGAACCTTGGCACACTATTTTGAAAGTTGGAGCGGCCTTGAAAAGACCCCCACGTATTCCGATTATCAATTATAGGCACTAATAATGCATGAGGCCGCTGCCTGTGATTAATGCAAGACCTGTCCACGTGTGCAACGGCAGGCGCATTGTAGTCCTGGACTTTAAACTCCCTGATATTCCTTCAGACGCTGTGTCCCATACTGCCTGAACTCCGGAGTGAACCATGCAAACGGTGGGTTTTATCGGAAGTTAGGGGACTATTGATGCTAGTAGTCCTTTTTCTTTCAGCCCTGTTTGAAAGTGCGACAGACGCGTTTTGTGCGCTGCACAATACACGGTGGATGAGGAATGGCAGCTCAGCCGAGATATAACGCTGCACGCCGCAAACCGAAAAAACGCCTAGTGTCGAATTTCAGCCCTCCGGGATGTACACTGCATGCTGACCTGAAACACATGCCAGTGACGTACCAGCTGTCCGAACCCCGCATTCAGAAATCCACAAGCAATTTAGGTATTGAAACTGCGTTAGCTGCCGCACTTGCACGCATGGAATCAATGCTTTAGAAATATCCAAGAACACATTTTGTTCACTGCCAGGAGGAAACAGTCTAACGGTAGGACAGCCAGCCGCCGCATGATGCCTCGTCACTCTCCCACCGTCACCATCACTCGTCACCAAGCCGGCCAACAGAACAGGCAAGCGCTAGACCAAACATAGTACGAGGTCTAAGTACAAACAACGCGAGAAAATTTCTTGCATTAATACGGTTCGGTTGTCGGCCTTTGAAGGTGCAAGCGCCGCCAGCGATTTGATAATGCAGATGCGGCATACAACCTTCAGCGCTCGTCGCTGTTAACGAACGGAGTACGAACCAGAGTCACAACGCCTAGTTCCAACTATGGGTAACGGCGTCATCACCCTAATCAGTTTCCACGTGCCATTCAGCCAGTATGCGAAACAGAACACTCCATGGAAAAGGTGGCTTGAAAATAACGGAAACATCCAGTGAGTATCATCGTGTTCCACCATATAGTTTGAACCGATTAGCCGCTGACTGCAGCAGCTACGCACATCCTTCATTGCATGCAAACCAAATCCCTAACGACGAGCTATACCACGCTGATGGCTTTGACAGAGGTGAACGCAACAGCAATTCTGGCCAGTGGTGGAGGACAAACGCTGAGCTTGCTGTTTGGTTACAGCAGGAACTGTAACGCTTACTCTCTGGACCCAGCGTAGAATTAAACGAATGCAGCATAGCCGGACCCATGCAAGGTGAGCGTTTTTGCATTTGTTTTGCACAATTCCGTGAAACATCAGGTTCCACTGTTGGAGAGGCTGACATTCTATCAACCAAACCAAAGCACCGTGGGGAAACCAAACGATTGATTATGATAGCTGTGACGCCTCTAACGATTCCGCTGCATGCAACGAAACTTACGGACCCAGCCAGCAGCGACATGTAGATATTCTATCTGCGTCCTAACGCGAAAATGCCAAGGTACCCCTTCGAGACCAGTACATTATCACCTGCGGACATAGCCGCTAGCAGGGATCCGCATGATTGATGAAATATATTGGTTGTAGTAAAAATGTCAAAGTACCGGTGAGCATACACATCCAAATAACAAATGCGTATGCCCTCGTCGTGTCACTCCCCAACTCAAAGAGCCAGTTGCACGATCTAACGTTGTAAGTCTCAGTTGTCCACTCTTTAGTATGCCGCAAATAGACAGGCACCGACAGTATTGCCTAGCCTTTTGAGGACGCCGGCTATCTCAGGAAGCTTGCTAAG
The DNA here is from genome assembly GCF_000499605.1 of Eimeria maxima. Taxonomy (NCBI): domain Eukaryota; phylum Apicomplexa; class Conoidasida; order Eucoccidiorida; family Eimeriidae; genus Eimeria; species Eimeria maxima. Next base: position 43,152 of record NW_013564996.1, on the reverse strand, counting down.
CACCTAGTTTGCTACGCCCCCACGCTGCTTAGTACGTACTCCCTTAAATTCACAGAAAATGGGAAGTTGAACCCGGGAACCATATCAGTCATGCCCTTAGAAAATTACAGTTTACACATAGTCGAAGCACTGCCGCCGTTTCTTCAGGCCGTACACGTGCTCCCGTGTTCAGTACTCAAACGCTGCACCTATTCCATTGGTACTGCCGCACAACGCAAACCTATACATCAGCTTGTGTTATCGCCAATTCCCTAGAATAGGTCCCAGCATGCGCTGACAGCTGAACGTTGTCTCCAATTACGTACTAGAGTGCCACAACCTGTTCTGCTCAACCACCCTACCGAGTTAGAAGCATGCCGGTACGCATATTCATAACGGATGAATTTTTGCTGACGATCTCGAGCATTGTCCTCAAACAGCGGGTTGCGTTCTTACCACGAAATGCTCTCTCCTAAAGAAAGCAGTGCAAGACTGGCACACTGAGCAGCAAGTTGATAAATGGACGAATAGAATTTTGTGGAACTGCGATGATAACATCTGGGCCCAGATAGAATCCGCATATAATAATTTGCATTCGCACTGCAACCGCAGTGACAGGACACAAGTGCCCGTTTAGTCGTGTGTGAGTAGTACATTACTGGCGACAATGCATCTAATAGTGCGGCAAGGGTGTTTTAGCAAGTTTATTTGCTCTACTAGAAAAAACCCATTGCACTGGTGTACAAAACACACCAAGTGAAGGGTGCATTTGCTCTTCGTATGTCGCTTCCCTGGACTTCACATCAATTACCCCGGTTGTAAAGTCCAAACGCGCATTTGTTAGCATTCTGCATATAGATATTAGGCAGCTTTCTTCCAAATGTCAGGAAATATAGCTCTTCAATATCCCCAGCCTGGCAGCCAAACACTTCTTAGGACGCACTCCCTTCGAGTCATCACGGTATCAATCACATCCGAAAAAATATTGAAATCCAGCCACAACGGTTGGAATTCCGACGTCCCGTCCTGAAGAGCCAAAACGCTGTTAATATTGCTGCGCACTACAAACGAATACGCCTGCTGGTGGTTTTGTAGGCTTTAGGTTACAAAGCAACCAGGCGACCCTAGTGCCTATCACAGCACACTGAGTCAGCTGATAGCTCACAGCTAGGCCTTTTAGAAGACCAGAAACAGGAAAGCAATGCATATTGTCCGCTTGCAGACGACGATCAGGTGCATTATCGGCTGTCCCTCCCCTGGTGATGAGTAAAGCCTGCAGCAGCACGAAGAGTGCTACAATGCAGCTTCAGAACACCGAATATACGCAATAGCGTGCGCAGTGCATCTACCGGTGTCCTATGGGCTTGTCAGGAGCGCCTAGTCCACACCCTAACTAATGGTCAGATTTCCGCCAATGGAATTTGTTCTCTGAGAGGCGTTCCCCCCTTCGGCTAGCGCACTGCCGGGAGGAATAATGCAGAATTGCAATTCCCGATTATGCAAACGAGGGCGGTAGCTGTCCGAGAGTGTCTTTGAAGCCGCCTCCGTAGCCGCTCACTTTCTGCATACCGCGAAAAGCAACGTGTGTAAAACGTCCCTAACGGTAAACTATTGCATGCAAACTACTGGTGCCCTCCTATCAAGGAGCCGCATGTACAGAAGCAAACTCGCAACCACGCAGAGTCAAATGCCTACTGTCTGTACGGCACCCGAGAGAAGAGGTGATAAGCGGGGAGCCAATCAAAACCCGGGGGAACCCTACCATTTTCTTGGCGAACATCCAGGACTTCAGACACAACAGCTTTACCTTCAGCGTCGTGATGCCTACGTTTCTTCGTTTCACCCAGTTATTGTCGACGCGAAGTATTAAGGCTATCAGTCTCAAGGGGCCCGGGGCCGAACTCAGGGGTTGACGCAGCCACCTCACCTAATCACCTTCCTAAAATCTGGCACTGGCAGTCAGAACCGGCACAGATTGGGATATCTATGTCCACAACACGCAGATGGAGCAACCTCCTTGTAACGGAGAGGCCTTTACAGCGTATGTCAGATTCCCTCGGTATGAAGCACACAGACGCTGAATGATGAAACCGCGCAGTTGTGCAAGTCCCTACACTTCGTAGTTACTAAGCACATCATCAGGAAACCGAAAAAATGAAAGTGTGAATGGCACCGTTTCGTGATGTCCCCAAAACGCTTTGAAGCAGTCTCCTGTTGGAGTTGTCCAACCCTTTGAGCATCACATAAGTTCCCTTTCAAACAGGCGTACGGCGCACATGCGGAACTGGCTTCCCAACTGTTGCCACTGAACAACGCCTCCCCAGTAACATCATCGCCGTAATGCAGAGATGCAGCTACCCAAATGGCTTTCCTACCCAATGTAAAGAATGCGTAGGACTAACACAAGCGAGCAGCTGCTAGTGCTACAAAACGCGCAATCCAAAACTACCAATTGCTCCACCCGATTGTTTCGGACGGCAACGAGGGGGACGGGTGGAATGGCTGTACACAACGCACAACCTAAATGACCACAACAGCGTCGTTTCATTTCCAGTAGAGAGTTTCGAAGCAAGTTCAGTAGGAGTTCTCCCCCGCAGTTACTCATAACGGCCGGAGCCATTCGTTTGTTGAAGACCTTTGCAATGGGGATTTGCATGACTCCAGGTTTCGATTATACCCACCATCTGGTCTTCCGTTGGCCATTCTACTAGTTGGATCTTTGGATGGTATGCTTCTAGCTCTTTATTGCCGCACTGAGCAGGAGACCTGTCCAGTGCTGCAAAGCCTCCCCTGCTTCAGGATAATGCGTGGAACGTTTTGCACCTATGGGGCTAGATTTACACCGTTCGGCGGATTTCGGAAATATATCCTTACGGGCATTCAAAACGACGGCCTCGTTCATCATAACAGCTCACCTCCTGACCCAGAGCCGGAAGCACGCAGAAGTCGCTTTTGATAATCTGGGAGGCAGGCAAGGAGAATGTGCGTAGGCGCGTTTGCTACCTTAGCCCATATAGATCGATGCTAGAAGCACCATTCTAAAATGTTCCGAAGCAATTCTCATTTGACACGAAGAAACGGCACTCCTTACCTCCAGTAATGCATTTGTAAACAGCTTAGTACTGCGCGCTTCGACAAACAGGATATTCACCAAGATGGCCAGTACTGGAGTGTCACAAATGAGGGACGCACGCAGCTAACATTGCTGGGAATATCGTTAGCTACTCCGTGCTGCCGGCACCCTATTAAACACACTCCCTGAGGATTTCAAAGTTAGCGGATAGTCGTAGCTCCACACATGTGAAAAGGCAAACACTTATGTGTAAACCGCAGGAATGCAAACAAATTCAACAGTCCGTGTGCGGCAGTTAATGGGGCCCCCCCACTCTAGACGGCATGTGCGAAGGGCAGTAACCACACAAACGTACGAGCTAAACATGAAAAAATATACCACAGCATCAATTACCTTCGGTGCTTTGCGGCTGGTGGTCCAGTCAGGCGACCCCGTCATCGATCACAGGGAAGTAGACCTGCGGTATTCTGTGCTTGCCTCCCCTGATCCTGGGGTGAACCGTCACGCGTGCAAAAAAAAAACGATGTCGGGTGAGCGATGTATGGATTTATGATAGCATGATAGCAACTTCTCGGCCGAGCAGAGAGTGCATCCGCCCCATTTCCCGCTCCATCTCATGTATGCACGCCCCGTCAACATTTTCGGTGTTTTCCCGTATTACAGTAGAACGTCACTTTGCAAAAAATCGGGAAGGCACCGGCCATGGCAAGCACCTCTCCACACTTATCCTATCGTCTCCCTGTCCACAGCAAGGCTCACTTTCTGGCAGCGCACGGAAACCCAGACAAATGCCTGCCTTTTCATGTCAGCCGAGGAACGTCAACTGGCCTCCGTTCTTGAAATAACCCATTACGGTCTACAAAGATCCAAAGGGTCAGCAGCATGAAGGCGGAATTCGTCCACACAACGTTTCACGTCGACCAGCTGCAATAAGCAAGAGGGTTCCCTCTGGTCCAAGAGGGCGCACAGTCTGCAAGCGATTCAACCGAGAGCGTCCTAGTTATTTGAGTGTTTACAGATTCACAAGGTGCAGGCGAAACTGCCATCAGCTGAGAGTATCAATTATTCGAACAATTAATAGGCAATGCCGTGTGTAGCGCCAAAACATGCACTGTAGCTGATGGACGGAACTAATCCTTGGCGCCTCCTCGAATATGGATATCCACAAATCTCACATTCTAGGACATGCAAATATCGGGCATTCGTCACGCCTTTCATGAGTAAAAGAATAAAGCTGTCGTCGGAGCCAAACTCGTCCATCAAACTGCCAAAAAATGCTTTTTGTCTGCCGCTTGTTTTCGACGTCAGAAAGGCAAATTAGAACATCTCTACCAGCTCTATTTTAACCGGTTGCTAGGCTGTGACACCCGCTGCATGGTTATACATCAACACATATCATTCTTAGTCTGCGCGGACGATTCCTAGAAATCAGCGAGCATTTTCAAAGCGCCAAACGAGCCCACACTACACACGTCCAACCAGCATTGCACAATGGTGAGCGGCAGGCATTGTGCGTCTACCGACAAGACCATTCAAATACGCATCCGCACAAACTGTACAGTGGCCACTACAACTAAGTGTCATCGCCAGCAAGTCGAACGCACATACTGGTGCTCAAGGGGGCTAGGTCATACCGATATCCTCTTGCACGCACGGTTGCGCAGTAGAACAAGCGTGGTAACCAAGCATCAGTTACGTACTTCCTGAACGGCGCAGGAAAGCAGATGTGCAGGCAAAATGGAGCGAAGACTTGAGCGTGAGGTATAGGCCGGGACAGATAATGTTTACCAGTGTATGACAGTAACTTCATGCATCGTTACTGCCCACTCAGCGATGGCACAGGCACCTCGGCAAGCGCGCTTCGGCACGGAAATCCTCCTATACAAAATGCCCTTCCCATGCGTTTGATTTGCTGGGAAGGACAAACCAAAGAAGCGGAATGCTGACGCTACCAATGTGGGCAAGCGACTACTCTTCTTAACGGGTGCAGGCATTGTGGGGACAGCAATGCAGTTGCGGAAAAAACCTTCCGGGCTAATGAAAAGAGGGGAGATGTAGTGATCTGTCTCTGCTGAACGTAGCGTGCGATGGAATATATAAATTGTAGCGCTTCCTGTGTTCATCTATAAGCAAACCAAATAGGACGAACTTTCTGAAAACCCAGACGTCCTCTTTTCCATTCCTTGTGTTGCATGCACGAACAATTGTACGAAAATCAACGTACACAACAATTGATTTCCCATTCTACTCATCACGAAAGGAACAAATGCAACAGCCACGGCTGGGTTTGCACTAGGGAATAAAAGCTGTATGTTATCAAATAACTGGTAGTAGCCACACAGAAGCAGTTATCCAGAGCAAGAGTGAGTACAAACGGGACCATGGTTGGCCACAACTACCACGTTCCTTAGGAAAAGCCTTGAGGTTCAGCCAGGCAAGCCATGCCTTAAAAGTGGCAATACCGGTTCTTTGTGTTTCAAGTACATACTTGCTGTTGTTACGCAGACACCGCGCACGGCAGCGTCGTATCTTAGGGAACTTTGGAAAGCGTACCAGAGGAGTTTGAGCAGAATATTGGCCAGGGAATTGAATCCCTTGAACGCATCGAATGATAAGAACAGAATCCCTCAAGCTGAGGCTCTCCTAGTCCACCGGAAAGGAGCATTGCTAGAGGCAAGCTTATCACATTCGTGTCGTATGCAATACCACGCTGTGAACCTCCGTGCTGCCAACGTGTTTCAACTTGGAATGACTGCGTACCAACAACTACTGCTCTTGCCAGAACGGCGGAGCCAGCAACCGCAAAATCAGGAAACGTACAACCTTGCTCAATTTAATGGGCAGGGAAACCATAACGGCATAGCACAGGAGCGGAACGCTTGCGTGCCAGTGGGAGGGTGTGGGGTTTGAACCCTGCCAAAGAAGCATCCACTAGTGAAGCTATCATCATTTATTCCCCTCAGACGCACTTTCTGTACAATTGAGGAACACGTAGTTGTTCTGTTTTAGTCGCGAAGCACACCAAGCTCTCTACAACAATCGGGAACAGCCAAGGGGCCAGCACGGGCACTTGAAATCGTCTAGCGGGTAGGGCAATACCTAGTTACCTGTAGAGTCTACACGACGAAAGACGCATTCAGGGTGGCGTACATCCTGCAAGCCTAGCAGCCGTTCTTAACAAAATTCGCTGTGAATCCAAGCTGACGTAAGCACGGAAGTGGCGTCTTCTCAGTCAAGCTATACTTACAGGCATCCACAACCCCCTACCTGTATCCTTTGCCCAGATCTTCAATGCACTGAGCTCGTTGCCAGGCTCACAGCCTGGTGGTGTATACAGTCCCCAAGCAGTGTTGTGTTGCAAGCAAGCCGAATTTGCAAGGGCAACTAGAGCCAGGGATGGCACGCCACTCGAGACACAGACGAAAGCCTTCCCCAGCACAAAACCAGTTATTCTGCTACAACTGCTGCTACGGTAGGGCACAAAGATTGCCATAACGATTCCTCATTGTCAAGCGCTCTGGGTGGACATTGCTTCACGGGGCTACACTCAATGTCATCGGTGCTCCATCCAACGTACCAGCTGTTGAATGTCGGTCAATGCTAAGATGCAGGTGCAGTTGAGCCATTTGAGCTACAACTGATTGAACCCTCATGGGTTTGTGGTCGCACGAAGACTCGAATGTCATTGCGCAAGGCAACCCACAGAACTCGGAGACAGCATATCTACCAGCATTGATTACGTCACACAGGCATAGGTATTTTTCAAACAGCCGATAAGGAGCTGCAAGAGACCCTACCATTGAAGCTTTAATGCATCCTAAATGGTGAACTCACGATGACTGTATACCACAGTATTGGTACGCCTATCCAGTAGCACGGAAAAGTCAGATGCCTGCACAGCGCAAATATCGTGGAGCAGGGGATGATGCATGCGGAGTACATCATTTTCGCTAAGCTTAACTTACCATCTAGATAAAATGAACGGTTGCAGGGTTTCGAAAATGTACGCATGCTGATTATAGTATCTCGCATAATTGTCCTTACGCAGCTAGATAAAGGCTGCTTCACGATCAGGGAATACACAGGGAACTATTACTCTTCATTATTTTGCAGGACGGAAACAGCTTGCACCCCACATTGCTAGCCAAAGGGTCATTTATCGTCTCGCATTGTAAATCCAAATGCCATTCGACTTGAAGGCCAAGCGTGTGAACATTCGGATATTCCGCCATACTGTTTTATCCCTATCTTTCTTCCCCGTTTAGCTTACACTGTGCGTATCCTTCGGTGTAGTGAATGGAACGGCCCGGCGTCACAAATGCGCCGCTCAAACCAGCTAGCCCGGATACCGACATGACGAGAGCTTTCGTCGGAGAACGCAACATCATGGGACAGCGGAAGGTCCAGCATAAGCACCGTACTGAGCGGCAAGGAAACATTTCCTAAGGTATTGAAGCACTGCGTTGTAGGCAGGAAACCCAATACATGATCATGGGTCGGGCGCTTCAAGCTTCTGTCAACTTTCCAGAAGACTGCGTACACAACTCCCCATCCGGAAGCTGATATAATCAAACACAACCGCGCGTAGCTTACGCCTGCATTACAATGTGCCACCCGGCATCAGTGGCTATGCTACTGGTACCACCGTACTTGCTTGTCACGATTCATGTAAACGCAGGCGAACGGGGTGTATATAATGCCTGTAATCCGTTGCATACACTACAACGTAGGGTGTTCTGAGGGGGTGGCAACACTGCTTCAGGGCATAGAGACCTTTATGCAGAAAACTGGATACACCGCTGCCAATACGGGGCATGATATAATCAAACAGGGGCTCGTGACATACCGCCTCCGCCTGCACAGGGGCCAGCAAACACGTAGAGTGGCTTTATGGCGGCTGCGGGAAACAGAACGAGCCTTACACCCACCCAGTGGAACATGTTCAATCGCATGGACAACTGACAATACATTCCTATAGCGAGCAGCAAGAGCTTCCAACTACAGAGTTCGCATACCAATATAGAAACGATGGGTGGAGTGACCGAAACTCCGGGGTACAGTTGACCGAAAACAGCGTAAATTCAAGTACACCATTTCCCCTGGATTTTCCAGCCGACAAATATTGCTACGTACGATGGAGAATTCCTACCCATATCAACAATTATTTAATGCATAGCTATACTAATTCAGCAGGGTCTATGGTGCAAATGAGTAAGCAATATTACTGGTAATCGGGAAACGCACAAACTAAACACATCCGGAAGGGAAGGTTTAGAGTTGCAATGGCCTTTTGTGCTCGGCAGGTAGTGTGTGCTGAAACACAGAAGAACAGCAACGCATTCGAACACGTGACGCAGAACGAGTACTTTCTTACTTTCTTGGGCCAAACAAAAGCGCACAGTCTATGTACACGGTAGATGTACACGGTAGATATTTTGCAAAGGAATCTAGACGGACGACTGCCGTGTACATAGACTGTGCGCTTTTGTTTGGCCCAAGAAAGTAAGAAAGTACTCGTTCTGCGTCACGTGTTCGAATGCGTTGCTGTTCTTCTGTGTTTCAGCACACACTACCTGCCGAGCACAAAAGGCCATTGCAACTCTAAACCTTCCCTTCCGGATGTGTTTAGTTTGTGCGTTTCCCGATTACCAGTAATATTGCTTACTCAAATATCTACCGCATCCCTGAGGTTTAAGTCCCTTTGTTCCTTCCCAAAGGCACCTTCAAATGCAGCTGTTGCTGCTGCTTCATGAATAGGTTTTTAACAGTGTAAGAGCGTCGGTGGCCGAAGTAGCGTGCCATTGGGGTGGGCAAATATGCCTGATCCCAGAATGTGGAATTGCTAAAAGACAATATGCTAGATACTCCGTGCCCGTTTCAAATGAGGATGGGAAGGAGCTATACCGGTGAGCCTACAGCCAGCTGGCAGTAGGAAATGCGTTGCGCGTGCAAACCTGCTGCCACCAACTCGGCACCGTTCGTTTGTTATTGGTCTCGGTGCAAAGTGAAAGGTGACGTCTTCACTTGTACACAGGCCAATGCAATCCGCAAACATCTTTGTTACACGGTACTCACTCCCTGTCGACAGCAACAGCAAGTGCGGAGCATTCGCAAGTCGTTAGCGTCACGCCTATCCATGGAGAAGGCTTTGCATCGGAGGGCATTCCCACTTATCTTGCAGGGGAAGATAGAAATGCTATATATTCCTTAGCAGTCCGCGACCAACTAAGCCACAGACGCAAACATGCGCAGGAGGCGCGCTGCTCGGAGAAAGGAGCTGATACGGTGTCCGCAGCATCGTCAGCATCATTTGCAGGAATACACTTTCACATTTGGCATGCTTTTTCCCAAACATATTTGCAGATTTTACCGTACATGGTATGATTGCCCCATTCGTTAAGCATGTGTTCACTCCCTTGTCATCGAAGTGGATAACTCGTACCATCTGCATGTCGATGTCCACACTGTTTTGCAGAGGTAAGAGGGAGGTACTTTGTGCTTGAACGACTCGGCCCCTGAAGACAGTGGGTTTGTTTCTTCAAAGCGTTGGCGTGGAAACCAATTTGTCAGTTGTTCGTGTACCCATGTGACTCACGCAACCTGTGTGCACTGTCTCGTGGCTTTCCAATGCAACATCCCGTGCCATCGACTCGTGCGCAGTATGCTATTGTGTAATAGGGAATGCGTTAGCTTATGGAGCTGCGATGATCTTACAGGGTTGGCAAGTGATCTTGGCTGACCCCCAAGGCGGCTGTAATTCACCCCAACACACTGAAGACGAAAGCACAGCTCCACAAATGCTCTGGCAAGCCAAACCGTACGTGCTAGATATGCAGCAGGCTCCGTCCCTCCCGATGCGGTTGCAAACAAGCAAGCCGTGTTCAACCTGTGGTATGGGCGAAATAAACAGGCTTAGAGGGCGTGTGGCGTAACTGTAGCACGCCATTTGGGTCGGCATCCACGGCTTACCAAGGCATGTGGTATTGTCACAAGACAATATGCTAGGTATTCCTGCCTGTATCAAATGAGGGAGGGAAAGTTCTACATCGGTGATCCAAACGATGCAGCCAGCAGGCAGTGGGAAATGCGTAGCGCATGCAAAACCCGCTGCCACCAACTCGGCACCGTTCGCTTGATGTTGGTCTCGTCGTCTGGGGATAGTTATTGGTTTTTGTGCACGCGAGGACGTCACCTTTCGCTTTGCCCGTTTTTGTTCCCACGGTACTCACTGTCTGTCGACAGCAACAGCAAGTGCGGAGCATTCGCAAGTCGTTAGCGTCACGAAAAAAAACGTCTATCAATGGAGAAGGCTTTGCATCGGAGGGCATTCCCTCGTATCTTGTAGGGGACGGTAGAAATGCTATGCATTCCTTAGCAGTGCGGGGCCGATTCAGCTACAGACGCATCACAGAAAAGAACTGATCCAGTGTCCGAAGCATTGTTAGCATGATTGCAAACGAGCGGGGTTAGAACTCTAAAGTGCGATAGCCCTCCAGGATGGGCAATTTGCGTTTTGGTGCTGGCATTTGTGGCAATTCCCACAAACAGGCAGTGGCAGTGCCGTGGTTTTGTCTAAGGTGCTGTTTCGAATTGTCCATGGCTGGAGGAATAGTTTTGCAGACCAGCGAAAACATACAAAATGGATTTTCCAGCCACACAACGAGGAAGGAATATGCATGTTTTTATCGTTTGCGACTTCGACGAAAAGCTCTACCAGCGTCCGCAGGGTCAGAGCGCGCAGGCCCCAGGCTTCTGTGACCGCAAAGCAAATCAAGCATCGGTCTGAGCGAATACGCTTGTGCTACTGCAAAACCGGCTTCGATATTCCCATTAACGCGCCTCAACCAATATGGGCTAACATCAACTCTTTATCTGTCCAGCTTGGCCCCTGCTAATATCAGTTCTATCAATCCCAAAATAGGTACTAAAGATGGTTCTAATGTTCAAGTGCGACAGCAGCGGAGCCCTGCAACTTGTGGTTCTTGGTATACAAAAGCGATAGTGCACCTACGTACTTAAGTTGAAAACGGAGATATGCCACGTTCTCCGGGACCTGTTCCAAGCCGTGCATGTGCTCCACACCCCCAAACGCTCCAGCCCAGTTATACGATATCGCCGCAACACAAAAAGGAATGCATGTGTTCGTTACGCTTAGATGCGATTGAGCGAAGCAGTCCTAAATCCCTCCGGATACTCAAGAAATTCATTAGGCGCGATTCTGTATCGGGACAAATCATGAAGCCCACATACCCGGGAAAAAAGCGTGCTGCTGCAGGCGCCAACGAGATGGTTCTTTTAAGGCGTATCGGTACGGGCAAGCACCAACCCTTGGGGCTGCTTCCCAAATGTTTCATTTGAACGCATGTTGCGGCTGTGTACAAACTAGCAACACCATTAGTACTATTTGGTCGTCGGTATAGTTTACTCAGATTATCGATGGTATTGTATTAGTGCCACAGGTCCGAACCTGCGTAATTTCCGTTGTTGGATTAACATAAACGTGAATACCTACTCTCTGTTGCAGTGTCCCATATGTTACATTCACCCTACCGGTTCCATGCCATCGTGCAAATGAACCAGACTTCACATGCCACCCCTTAGCAATGCACTCAGTTTCAGCATAAGCAGAGTGAAGGCAATGACGGAGACGCAAAACGGCCTCCTACCGAGTATGTCCCATTCTCATTCGTATGCAGCTAATGTGCACTACAATTAACTCTGGTCGCTGAAAGGCCGTTGCATTTGCATTCCATACTCTAAACCCTGAACACAAATGTACCCACAAGATGGAATTTGTACAGTGCCATATGCTACGTCTACCAAGCATACTGCAAGGAAGCAGTAGAACCATTGACACTCCAGGACAAATGAACCGGGCATGAGCTAAGAGGAACCGTCATCTCATACAGGAGGGTTGCCATGGAGTAGGCGTTATTCGTGTTTCACTAAACTATTTGTGTGTTTGACTGTGCTTACGCGCTTGCCCCCACAGCAGTTAAGTAGTTGCCGTCGCAAACGAAAAGCTGCAAGCTGGTTAAGGAAGGTAAAGGAAGGAGGTTGTGGGCTGGAAAGGTTTGTTTCGTGAAGCAAGTGTGGGTTGGTATCTTCAAAAGCGCAGAGCTGCACAGCATGCGAAAAAATTGGATCCATGGGCGCCAAGCATGCTCTCAGAGCTGGTTCCTGGCCCTCCAGTGCAACCTTGGGTGCCATCGAGTAATGCGCAGCAATTGCAAACATTTTAGAGGACTAGGGCAAACCGTTCCCATGCGAATCCTAACTACATAACGACGGAGTCGCTTGCGATGCCAAGTGGACTCATTGCCCGTTTCACATGCGAGCAGGGTGTGCACCATGAAGAATTGAAGCAGCTGCAAGAGCTGAGCTTAATCTATATTTGTCGCTGCTGCTTGCGAGCACGATCGTCTTCGGGTTTGCAGTAGCTTGCGCCTGTTTCATTCAGCCACTGCTCCTCAAGCGTTGTTCTACCATATACGTTCTAGTCCATGCTGTTGAATATGAGCTTCTACCAGATGAATTGTAGTTAGTGGTGTCCAATGCACATTATTATTGCACCCTTAGCTGAATGTCCTAATTGTAAACGAGCTTAGTAAGAACTTTAAAGTGCGACAGCCCTCCAGGACAGGCAATTTGCGTTTTGGTGCTGGCATTTGTGGCAATTCCCACAAACAGGCAGTGGCAGTGCCGTGGTTTTGTCTAAGGTGCTGCTTCTTCATTGTCCATGCCTGGCTACTTGTGGTGTTGGGCATTTTCCTGCTTGCTTGGACCATCTGCAGAGGGGGGTTCACGTGCTCTATCAAACGAGAATGTGTCCTGCCCTCATCACCCACCTCCGTCAGCCCATGTCTAACCTGAGCATGAGTGTCCCCGTCGCTATATATGATGCTGCTCACGTCCTGTCAATCAAACAGGATAACGCGTGCCATTGGGAAGCCGACGTCGAAACTGGCTTCAGGGACCAATGCTTTCAGGCACAACGTCCCTTCTCCATCTCCAAAAGCCCTTGGACGTCGGCTTCCCAACGGCACGAGTTATAAAGCCAGTGTGTTGTTGTCTTCGAAGCGGCGGGCTGCAAACAAAATGGTTAGCGACTCCTATATCTGCATGACCCACGAATATTCTCAACACTGTCTTTCGACCTCCAGTTCCATCTAGAAATTTGCCTCATCCCATTGTGGAATACCCCATGTCTCCATGTCACCACGAGCGGCAGCCATTGTCCTGGATATTCCAGCAACACAGTGAAGGATGAATTCGTTTGTTCATTTCGGTTGTGGCATCGGGATACAGCTCTACCAGCAGAGCGAACGAATGCACGAATGCGGGATGAATGCTTCTGTAAGGCCAGAACGAATGAGATGTCGGTGAGAACTGATACGCTGTAGCTATTGCAAAGCCGATATCGGCATTTGCTAAATGACAGCTTACATTCCGATACGTCTATGCACAAGTTCAAGATCATCTCGCCCCCAAACGCTACATTTTGTGCTCTTGGTCGGCAAATACGGCAGTACCCACAATCTGATGTTTGCACCGGCGGTAAGCAACGTTCCCCGTATCTGTTTCCCATATCCTTGCCATCACACCGTACCATCGGTACGTCAAAGTTCACGGCGTGATGGGGAGGTGCCTCAAAGCTTCGACTGCCGACGTCAGTGCGTTAATCTCTTCAAAGTGGTGTGGGTGGAAATCAAATCGTCAGCAACCCCCGAATAAATGTGAGTCACGCATGCTCTCAGCATTGCTTTGTAGCCCTCCAAAGCAACCTCCTTTGCCATCGAGGTATGCACAACATCCACTTGTGGAATGTCGAATGCACGCAGATTTTTGAGGATGAGGGAAAACAAACACATTGGAACTTCCAGCCAAAGAGCGAGGAAGGAATATGGTTGTTTGTGTCTTTTGTGGCTTCAGCAAAAAGCACTACCAGCGTCGGCAGAGTCAGCGTGCGCAGGACGTAAGCTTCTGGAACTGCACAACGAATAAAGAAGCGGTACTGCACAACCGTCGTCGACATTAGGTTCAACTCAACCCAACCAAACATACGCTAACATAAATTACTGCCGCTGCTTGAAAACTGTGGCGTTAGCACTCTGGCCTGCGAATGTTTAATGTGAGTGAATATTTGACTCCTAGATGAACATTTCACGTCCAACACGAATATGTATACTTCCAAGGTCCTATAGCCCACACCCTGAAGGGGGGCCGGGGAAGGCGGGGTGGCTTGTGCAGCTCCGATAGATTTTGCAGAATCCATACCATTCAGTTCGAAGCTGTGTAATCACTATTCAGTCGCAGATATAATTAGCAGCACCCACCAGCTGATATGGCAGAGGCCATATGGTGGGTCACCCGGGGTGGAAATAATTCACAGGCCCGAGTACTCCAGTACAGATGCAGCCTAATCCTGCATCCCGTCATGCGCAAATGGGACATGAACAGCTCAAGGAGATCCCATCGTGTAGGACGTGTTCTCTTGATACTAATCTGTCTGTTTCTCGCTGGTTATTTGCTCCGGCCCATGTGAACGGTTCACCTTGCTCATGCACACTCTGCGCCCACGTGGGGCGCCTCTACACGCCGTTGCATGTGCTATATGGTGCTCACGTCCTTGACACAGTATCGGATATATGGATAGAAGGAACGCGAATCATCGACGAAATTGTGGGTTTGTACAAATTCAAAGGAAGGGTGTCTCAGCTCTAACCGCTCGGGAGTATGCAGTTACAACATGCTCGTACAGAGCAGACGCTGCAAACCAAGCCCTATTCCCTTGTCGCAAATCTTTCCGTATAGGGGTTGTGGTACGATAGAGCTCATTTGAATACTTTGCTCTCCAACGGCGTAACTATCCACACTGCCAGAAATGATGCTTACCACCTTGTCAGAGCAACGGTTAGCACGTACCATTCGCAAGTCTAAGTGCAAGCTGTTTCCGGGAGTTGTAGCGTACGGGCACTACTCCTAAAAGCCTCCGGTCCTGAATGGGTTAATCTCTCCAAATCGTTAAGGTGCAAACCAGAACGTCCAATCCCCCCGTGTTGATGCGAGCCAAGCATGTCCTCGGCACTGTGTTGTGACCTGCAAATGCGACAGCCGGTGCCATCGAGCAAAGCCTCCTGTAAATGTTGAAGTGCGGCAGCATTGAAGCCGTGAAACGCGTAATTTTGGGTATACAACAACGCAAGCAAACCTACTCCCTAAAATTGGAAAGGGCCATATGCCATGCACCCGGACCTGTTCCAAGGGGGCGTCTAATTGCCCAACATCCCGAAGCCAGATGTACGATATCACCGCCAAACATGGGCGAAGGCGTTACTAGTACTTGCGGAAAGAAGTCATAAGACCGTCCAGATACTCACGCAAGTCTTGAAGCATAATTCTGTACCGGCACAAATCATGATGCCCCGATATAGAGTGCCGAAGAGTGCCTGTATAAGGAATATCATTGCAATCAAGTATATCCTCCCAGTATACAAAACAGCATCTTAACGACCACACGAACCCCGCCTTTGTTTCCCACAAGGACTCTCTATGGACATCCACGCCTCTCGTTGAGCAACTGAGCAGTCCGACACCTAGCCGGGCACACTCTACGAACCTGCTTGGGACGACATACTTCCTGGTGCGCGCGCATGGAAACTGCAAAACCTTGTAGTGCGCAAGTTCCATACGCAGGCATTGCAGTTCCTCTAGCTATGCGCAGTGTACGTCATGCACTCACGTGCAGAAAGAAAAGTAATTCCAGCCAGAGCAAACCGCAAACAAGTCACCAAGTGACAGGGCGACGTAGCTAGGTTGCGGGGAAGTAGAATGGTGGTGCCAATGCCCCCGTGCTGGGGCCCAGCTGGATGCGGCTGCATTCGGAAGCACAGGAACTACAGGAATTTTAAATTGCCTCCTTGATATCCGCATGCAGCATATACTGAGGTTGGACGCGAGCACAGGTCTGGGATGCTCAGCGCCCAACCGGAATATGAGTGTCACGTCAATACGTTGCACCTACTCCAAACCACCACAACTAGAAGAGAAATGCAGCCATTGCGTGAGACACGGCATGAACTGAGCCATGTACAGCTCACACAAACTGCTGCTTGCTACAGGATAGCTGAAGGTTCGACGAGATTGCACTAGCCAATCATGCTCGAAAGGGAGCTAAGCAACATCCGATTCCCAATAAATGCGCAATCCAATCCAGAGGAATGCCTTCAGTTTTAGCATGCGCAGAATGAAGGCAAGAGCGCACAATTAAGCCACAAACGCAAGCTCAAAAATACGATAAAAATACACAAACAAGCATGTGAAATCCTAATGCCAACCTAAGGACAGAACGTTGCCCTCCTACGAGGTCCACGAGACGCACCGACTACACTCCACCAAACCATGAGTATGTCTGGATATGAACAACAAAATGCGGGAGGCTGGCCGCTGCCAAATGTGCATTCGGGGCGGTTTAGGAGCAGGCGGGGGCGTATGCTACCGTCTTTACGTAGGCCAGCGGCTTAATGAAGCCCGTTAGAGCACTAAACGGTAAACGCGAAACCTGCGTGATACGCCCTCGTATTCCCTTTGAGCATTTGCGCCTGCCATGAGGCACCTCTAGTCTTCAAACAGTGCTACACAAGCATGCAGTCACCTGCGTGTATGCCAGAACCCCCCACTGCAAGCCTGCAAATGGCCAGCTCACTCCTGCAGTACTGGCGAATTGCCTGCATGAACGTCGCTGGTGGTGCATGGGGCGTACTTCCTTGTCGTAGAAAAAGGTATGTCCCAGTGTTTTTACTAGCTTCTTATGCACGAATATACATATGCTGTCATTTAGTGTTCACCGCCTAGAATAACGGCGGCGGCAACAATACACGGTTGTACTGTCTACGCCTTTTACGTTTATGGTTTTGCCGTTCATGAGCAGCGGCAGAAACTCACAATACAGCGAAAGGGAACATATGCTGCCAAGCTAAACCCCCAGAGCAGGTAGCGTAGATGAACTATAGCATTAGCTTCCAGGCGATTCCCAGTGGAGGTGTGAAAACCTGTCGTCTGGGTTTTTGTCCCTTGAGACGCACTCCCTGCCCATTAATATAACTAGTCTCCGTTCAACCAGTAGGCGGATAACCGGGAGCGTCCGACGCCGCTTGTAATGTCGATGAAGAATGGGCCTAAGCACGCGCAGCATATTGTACCATCCACTGTGTGTTTCAGAGAACACACAATCTATAGTTCCAGAAATTCCATGGTGGGCAGCTTTGGTTTGCTCAGAAAGCAGTCATAGCCTCCAACCGCCAGTCAAGCCTGCAATGTGTGTGTATATTCTCACCCTCTTTTCGCGCCCAGGGAGAGCTCACAGTTTTCTAGAGTTTTAAAAACGTCTTCTAATGAACAGTAGATATTAGAAGCTGCTGTTTAAGCGAAACCCGATTCCTGGTCTGTAACACTCACTTCTCCTGATGCACCCGGCCGGGTGCCATGTTATCTAAAAACAGCTTAATAACGGATAGCTTTTCGCATGCACTTACCTAACCCACTGATGACGCGCAAGATTGTATATAGGCGCTGAGGCTGGATCATGGCCGTGCTCGTTACTGTAGATACATAAGCTGCAAATATAAGCTAGCTTAGCCCAAAATTGTGGCTTCGGCAGAGATGAAAGATCGAGTTGCAACGGGAGAGAGGCACTGCCTACTCCATGATGCATAACGCGTGTGCGTCGCGATTGCTACTTGACTGTGGGTTGTGTGGCCATTGTCGTATGTTGTATATTGTCGTATCATACTAACTATCTCATGACAAAACCTCATGACGATGTGGGTCTGAGTTCTGTGGGTCGAACACTAATTTATGTGCATGCACGGCAGCAAACGGGGAGTGCGGGGCGAGCAAAGGAGCAGCACACACTGCATCAGTGTGCACACTGCATCAGTGTGTGACCTACCTTTCCCCAAGCATCCGCTGTTCCACGAAACCTAGCAGTTGTTAACACACTTTCTTTGCAATCGAGCAATTAGTCGAACGTTCAAACGCCCACGCCGTTGTTCACGCCAGTTGGTCGACGGACCTTGCATGCCCCGGCAGTAAACCGGGACAGCAGATGTCTATTGAGCACGTTCTTTGCCTCCTCCGAAGACAGCAAAAATTGCAGACACGCTGAAGTTCGAAGCTTGTTGAAATGCTCTGTAGAGGTACACCGTAATTCGCATTACGTGAGAGATGAGGTGTCAACCAGTAGCGTCTGTCCTCAAAAAGTGTCCTTCTGCACCGTAGGAGTACATTGCGTGGTTGCTTCCACGCGAGTACATGTTCAGTGAACATACGATCTGATATCGAAATGATAAATGCTTGCCACTAGTGCTCGAACACACAGGGGAGTCGAGTAATGAAGAATAGAGAGCCCAAACCGAGACTACCCAAACACACAACCGGCAAAATGCTGTTATTCCATGTTTGAAGAGCTCATGTATGGGACTCAAAGGTTAGCGACATCAGCGTCGTTTTAACTGGAACCGAAAACCTTATTTAGGCAAATGTTCCAAAGGTAGACCGCGGGTTTGCACACCTGTCAGAATACCAACAGGCATCTAAGCTTCTTCGGACCAATGTGGCTGCCGTGCGCCTATGCTCCCTGCCAGTTACGCAAAACGCACAAACTGGAGCCACCGGATCAAGGGCGTCAAATGCACCTTTTAGAATTTCTGACGCGACATGGTTTGCCACTTATGGAAGTTTCATATCCTCACCGTGAAACAGGATGTTTCGCGTACTAGTAGTACAAAATATATTCGAACACCAGGAGGCCTGGTATGGAAGAACTAAATTGCCGGAATGGGCTGGACTTGCCTGCGATTGTTTGGAACACTTGTCCTTTGTGCATTTTGTGAACCACGACGAACAGACTGAGTAGATAATCGCTAATAGGCCAGGCGCTATATAATATGGACATGTACTAGCCACCGGAGGAGCCGTTTAATGGATACGGACATCGAAGCCCAAAGTACGTGGCAGAGCATAGCAGGTTTTGGTAGAACAGTGCACGCACTGCAGCTATCGGCAGCATGCATATTATATGGGTACGCATGCACCCATAATAATAATGCGGTCAACAACGTGGATATGTATATGCAGTTTATACCGTACAGATCAGCTCACGTTCTGCGAACACAATATATTTGTGATCGCACAAAATATGGCGTTGATATTCTTTCGTGCCGGGATGTTTCTAGCACCTTTCCGTCACATTTGGCTTGACGATCTGGGTCACCACCTCCACTTCATCGGATGGTGTTTTGTGTAATGAATGATTTAATGCCTGCAGTTGCAGAGTCTGCAACCCGCTGCTAACAGGTGGGACGCCGGTCGTTTCGACACACCGTGAGCAACGTTGAGCAAGCTGATAGCGATCTCTGCATTCCCCATCACAGTCCCCATTCCCTGTTCGCGTACGCGTGTAGATGCAAACGGCTCAATCGTATCCCAAAGCCTCACTAGCAGCAGCTGCAGGTTGACAAATTTTCATTCTAACAGGCAGTCTGCATAGTGGTCACACGACCACTCACACCAATCAAACGACGTTTGCCGCTCACAGCCTGGGGGGTGAAGCGGAACGCGTACATGATTAATGGAAGCTGGCGCCGACGACCTGGCGAGTATCTAATGAGCAACGGCTAATAGATGCAGATACATCATTCTACTAGCGCTGCGGTTTACAGCCTAAGAGGTCTGGCAGAGGCTGCTTTCGGTTTGTTCGAAGCATACAAACTTATTTGTAACGAGTTGGGACGATATGCATTACCCTCATGTGATACCGTTCGTCGACAGGACATGCATCGAGCTAGTGTAAGGAATAGTCACATTGCGCTAAACCGCGTCTCGGTGGAACAACGTGATTTGCAGGTTGGCACCTCGAAAGTCGCAGCAGCCTCCAACCTCACAGTTTATCATATGCAAATATCTGAAAACGTGTTTATACAGGCATTGAATTCAAGGCCAACACGCAGGGAACATTTGCGTAGCATTACAGCATTGAAATGTAGTCATTATCATGGTATGCTGCTTGATACCCACTGTCTGGTAGTCCTCAACGGCCCATCAACGCGACAAGTACAATTTAGATCGGTTTACAAAATACACCGTTTGCTTGCTCTCTTCATACAAATGCAGGACTAGAGCGCCCCTGGATAATTGCTATCCGCCACGAGTTGTAACGAATCAGTTTAGCTGCCACTGGACCGGTCATATTTCAGCAATCGATATGCCCCCTGAGCTCGACATACATCCTGAATGCACAGGATTCATCTGAGCGACTGTGGGCTGCATTGTACATGTTTTCAGTACAGCAGTAAGGTTCAATTGCGGGTGGCGGATGGGAAACTGCACGTGTAGGGGGACGTTAGGTTTAGGCAATATGATAGCAAATGGAGAAGCGAGATAGTTTCCACTAGTCTCTTTGTTCGATGGAGCTAGAGCCGCCCTCACGGAATGCACACAGACGGATCATCGATAGAACATTCTCAGTGAATACATTTCGTGTGAGACTGTAACTGGCTATCTTCATTTCTTAATTGTACACGGGCAACATTGATTCCGCATCTAAGAATTTATTACATCCACTTATTCGTTGTGTTGGGACGTTGGTTTGCCTGGTTCGTACCAGCTGTTCGTACACCAATCCACCGCTGGTCTTCTTGCTCTGCTTGCAAACTATACGCATTTCGCACGGTTGCAGTACACGATAGACTCACCTGTCCTCAACAATTGTTAGCGTCGGGCTATCACAAAAGCCATTTGGTTTCGTGTGTTGTCTCAATATATTAGTCTCCTTTCGAGATAGCTTTCGCGTGCTTCTGATGAAGTGCCTAAATTGGTTGAACACATAATAGCGTTATTCGCACCTCCCTATCTACTATTCAGAGAACCCACAGCCAAGGGAACCGGCTTGGCGGAATCAGAGGGGAAAGAAGACCCTGTTGAGATTTTCTCTAGTCCGACATTGTGGAAAGTCTTGTGGGGTGTAGCAAAGGTGGTAGCTTAAGCGATCTTGAAATACCACTACCCGCAGCCTCATGGAATAAGTACGACGACACTGCGGGTAGTGGTATTTCGAGACGCGCGCTCGGCATTGCAGGAGGCACAGTCACGTGGTGAGTTTGGGTGGGGCGGCACATCTGTGAAGCAATAATGCAGGTGTATAAGTGAAAACATGTGCATAGGTGCCGAAATTATGGGTCGTAATCCGGATGAGACTCACGCCGGCGGGTGGTGTTGTCTCAGTGAAAACAAACAGTGGGTCGATTAAATTGTCTATAAACGTACTTCCTGCAGATAATCGCAAAATCATACAATGACATACACACATGACAGTGACAAGTCCAACAAACAACCATGGGTGTCACGCCTTCACGTTCGCGTTGGTGGCGGGAATTTTTCTGCAAGCGGTCCTGGTTTGCTAATACTTTTCCAAGCGGGACCACATTCCGCCAGACTGGAAACTAGCAGAGCGAGAGGCCCTCAGATCACGCAGTCCGAGGTGGGCACATACATTCTTGATGTTGCAAGGAATACACTAGGCTCTTGTCCTGACGTTCGTTGCACCCTCCCTACACTGCTACCGCGCCGGACGCGTATGGGCACAGCCAGGGCAAAATCTGAAAGTATAAAGCAACCGCAATATCCACTGAAGCAACCACAACTGTGGAAATAATCAGCGGGACGCACAATACCTCCAATTCGAGTTAGGTGCACTAACATCGAGCAGCTTGCGTCGGAGTGACGAACCAGTATTTCGTTATCTGTTACAATGCATGGCAGTGAATATTTGCTCCACAAAAGCAGCATTGCCATCTACATGCCACGCACAATCTGGTTGATAGACAACGCCATCTATACTTACTCGGAGTTCTACACTCGACGCCACATCAACGGGCGCTTGTAGCTAGGCTAACAGTCAATCAACTCGATCGACCCTTCCAGCAGCTTCGGCGTGTCACGAGCCTCTGACGTCGAAATGGTTTCTGTCAGCTGAATACACTGGCTAAAGAGGTGACGCCCTCCAGAGGTGGCCCAGCCTTGGTGCAACAATTTGCGCAAACGTGCAGGAAGACTAAGGTCTATTCAAGGTATCTGGAAGGGTAATGCTTCCTGTCTTCAGCACGTGAAGGATCCGAATTGCAATCGGAAATGAGTTTAGAGTATGCGCACGATCTGAATTTCCGACGGCACTGTAGGCTCGGCATTAGCCGTAGAGTACGCGGGGTCTACCTTCCACATATGCTGCCTACTAGGAACGAGCCTTCCTTCTGAGTCGCGGATAGTCTGCGAGCTAACGCAGCAGAGGACGATTAACTAGCACACTAATTCACTGCAATTTTGTAGGCAACACAGCGGCAGTGGTCCTTAGGAGGTGAAGCTACAAAAGCACCGACACGCCATTAACTGCACAATGTTCACTGAGCCACATATTCAATGGCAGTAGGGTTCAAGGAGAATGAACACGTAGCCCGTATACTGCTCCAATGCAGCGAATACTCTCTCGCGTGCTTTATCCATGTGTCGATGCTGCTCCTACGGACTTTCCGCTTAGCCGCATGCCTGCGCATGTTTTATGGGTCTTTCCGGCTAATCACCTACGTGGTGTGCTATGCATCTTGCAAGACAGGTTAGATGCTGTACAATCCTTATAGGAAACCGATCTGCTGGTTCAGTAGCCCTTGTGTCAACCATTCTAAAGATTAAAAATAACCTTACCGCTCTCCCCTAAAGTTGCAACCATACTAAACTGGGTCGTACAGGTTATTCGACGAACCCAAAGGAACGTGTACCGTGAAAGAGGGGCTGCCTTAGGCAATTTGAGTTACTTACGTCCTGCGCCATCAATAAGGAGAGCGATAAGGCAAGACGTACTAGAAGAGAGCAGGTGGCAAGGTGAAAGAGCGGTTGCGGCAGTCGAAGTTCAGCACGAACCAAAGATGCATATCTGCAAAGTAGCTCACTCCCTTCTCGAGAAATGTAGATGGCAACGAGAATAATTAGAGTTTCATACCCGTTTAAAGGGCACCGCTGTTCCAATTACTCATAGCTCCGTGCAAACTAATATTGGAAAGTTGAAAAAGCATGTGCCGGCATCACAGCCGACAAACATCGGGCGACTGGGCCTAGTAATCCCATCCTACGAGCACTGCTCACAGCAGGCATAACGCAGATACAGCATGGGTGGCAATGTAGACAGGGAGGCCTTGGCTCGAAAAAACTGTATGGTCCGTTGGCAAGATGCGTAGAAAGCTGGCATCAACCACACGTCCAGCGATACGCACATTCTGGACCCGATGGAGGAGACATACCTAGAATTATCAACAACAAGCATTGCTGAAGGCCACTCTGACTGTTGCCACATGTAAATGTGAGCTCACGTTCTGCAGCTCAAATTCAGCTGGTAGGCCCCCCATTAGACTGTGTCCAGAGCATCTGCGATGTGTTAGGACAAGCAATGTGCGACTCGATTAGTTGGCAACACTAATGCACTGAGAACTCCTGCGGAGACGACTATCAGCATCCTATGCTCACTTCTGCAAGTGCGGCTTCGTTCCACAACGAAGTGTAAAACGGACACTATCAATGTCGTGCATACTTGGACTACTGTGGAGCACAGCTCACCAGCTGAGTTGCGAACTCTCCTCACAGGCATTAAGCTGCTCTTTTCTACAGAGCGCTACTGCATTTCTGCAGTTCAGCATAGTCCAAACCCGAGATTAATAATATTAAGTAATATGCACTGACATGGACAAAACCCCTCGGCCAGCATCCACGTTACCGTTATCAACCGTTATACGTGATACACGTTATATTGGGGCTCCGGCAGGAAAGCGTAACCGGTGGTTCTTGTGTACTCTGCCTGTGCATACGTATGCGTAACCCCCGTGCAACCTGCGTAAGGTGTCCAGGCTTTGTAGCCCCCCACTACATCAGTGGAATTTTTCGGTAGGTGGGACGCAGATGGCAAAGCCGCCTTGGCAGGCACTCACCGTACAGATATACCTACGGTGTTGATGAAAACCATACTTCCTGGTGTGTTGATAATATGGAGGCCCATGTGCACCCGTTCAGCAGGCCGCAACGCAGCAGTCGTTGTGCGGCACCCACAGCTGGCAACTGCACCATATGCCAACCGCCTACGCCACTCAAATCGAACAGATTGGCGGGGGGGCCGGCGGTAAGTGGCGCTGGAGGGGGAAGGCCGCCTACAAGATTTGGTTAGGCCGCCTACAAGATTTGGTTGTCGAAACGTCTGACTGAACGAATTTAAGGGTGCGCCTCCCGCACTCAATAGGGCGAACGTAGGTCTAGAGGAAGCTATAAATGTGTCATACTATATTGTCCCTCGAACCCGGATGTACACCTCATTGCTGTTGACCGAAACACTAGCAGCCACCCGTTCCCAAGTACAATGGCAGAAAACATATTCGTGTGCGGCATGGCCGGGGAATACGAATAGTATACTATGTGTCGATATACCATGTGTACAGTGCCCGTGCATACAGTGTTCAATGCCGATGCATTGCTATTGCGAAGACCCTAAGGGAATGCCATGACATTACAGATATGATTTGCAGTGCTAACTGACTAGAGCTGCGATATTGTCAAAGTACCCTAAAAGACAAGACATATCTTTCACAGAATGTTGAATACACAAGCGCCTACCTCACGGCTTAATCCCATTTCACGGATTTTTTGTAAGCGGCTAACTCCGTGCTCTTGGTTTTACGTATGAAGAACGGCGCAATTGTGGGCAGCAGTTGGTTCCTGCGAGCCACCGGGAATCATAAAGTATACACAGTATGACCTACATCCTCAGGCTGTATAAATGAATGTGCATCGTGAGCAGTTACCAGATGGGGCACTTGTCTGCCGCAGCATTATACAACAAATTTCAGGATGCTAAAAATACATTTGTTTGTTGTTGCGCCTCAATCTGGGTCCAGAAGCCATGTTTCCATATGCAGCCTGAGTAGCTCCTCTATCCCACACTGATGGAGTCACACCAGTTTCCAAAACGCGAAAGCGTAATGCTCACTTAGGCAAATACTTGGGCGTTGCCTTACTTTTAAACGGCGACAGTAGTCAAACGGATCTCGCACGCTTGCCTTGCGAACAGCTAGTTGGCTAGAGAGAGTTGTTCCCCGATCAGAGAGCATGCCTGCTCAGAGTTAAACGAAAGCATTTGCTTCTGTTTCATGCGGGGAATTGAGGCAAAAGTCCAGTATCGTGCATGAATGGATCTTATGCCTCTTTGTATGGGTTGCATCATATCCTGTGTAAACTGACGCTCACCGTCTGGTTGGAGTGCCGCCATGCACCCATGGCCAAGATGCGATTAGAACGAGCCGAAGGCGGGAGGGCAAAATGTGTTCGTACATGGGCACTTCCGAGTTCAATGAGGTAATTCTGCCATCTTTGTTGTCTGTGAAACAATACGCATGCAGCATAAAATTCACCAGGGACCCACCCAGTAATTCTGCCATCTTTGATGTCTGAGAAGCAATATGCATGCAGCATAAAATTCACCTGGAACCCACCCAGCAAGGGGAACTCCAAAATCTTCGCTGGTCACGCCAGGTTTGAACAACAACTTCATGCAGCCATTTCTGTTGAAAGGCGAACTGCCATTTTCTCTTCACTCACCACCTGCTCCCCAGCGATGGCAACGGTACAAACGTTTCCAAAAATCAAACACGGGGGAACCAATATTCTGCATAATAGAGCCGCAAATGAAAGGATTTCTGTGGCATGCACGAATGCCTTAAAATATAAGTAGAATGCAGTGCTTCATGAGGTGGATAGAACTATCAATGACACTGGCGGAGTGGGGCTCCGACATGGACAGAGGAAGCAGTTGCCTTTCACGAGACGTACGGTCTGCGTATTAAGGATGCGAGTCCCCGTGGAATGCGCTAAACGAGAACAGGAACAGTACAGCTTAATGCGTCAGTGGCAAAGCCGCCAAAGCAAATAACGGGTGCGAGCATTAAGCGTAAATAGCGAGGAACTCCCAGCCACGACCTCACGGAACACATACAACCTGGATGTAGTTTGGCAGGCGAGATCACTCAACATCTCCGCGTCCATGCACCCGGTTCTTCAAACAGCGACAGGGTTGGAGTGCTCTTCAATAAGCAACACATTATTGGCAGGGATAGCAGACAACCAACACCTAGGACAGAAACTCCACTGGAGCATCACATGGATCGACTGAAGCGGCCAGCCTTAATCTACTTCCTTCTTAGGATACGGATGGTTCTAATGCCGCATGCGTGTCGCGCATCAGGCGAAGAAGCGATCCTATCTGCTTGCGCACTGGTGCTGCAAGGGTCTCGTGGTCGTCTTCTGGTTTAATGTCGCAACGTGTGTCGGATGCGGGAACTGTCATCCAGTCAGAAACGCGCAAACATCATCTCAGTAAGGCTATTTCAGAGTGTACTGTTGCCAACTAACATTTGCAAGCTTACGCTTTGATACATCCTCTGTGTGCGATCTCTGGCTCACTATCTGGTCCACGAAGTGCTAGAAAGGAATACGAAAACCATAAGTGTAAAAACACTTGCTGTGTTACTTGTGTGAACCTCTCGCCTTCACGCTTAGTCCTGCTGCAACGTAGCAGCAACGGCAGCAGGAGTGGCAGCAGAGGTGTGTGTTGCTGCTGCTGCAGCTGCAGCATCGCCTAGTCATGGGAGAGCTAGCAATAGTGTCCATTGGACACACGTTCCCTGAAGGGATAACATATGTCAGTCTCATCGGTGTACAAATATTGGACGTCGGAACGCAAAACGGCATACAGTCAACACGGTGGGCAACAAGACAAGGCCTTGAAATCCAGCTAGATCCCCCTGTAGTAGTGGGAAAGCCGATTCAGGAAATTCTCTGAATATCAGTGGCTCCTGCATAGGACAATCCAACGTAGATACACACCCTTCAACGTACAGTCTGTGAAATACGGATGCGAGTTCCCTATGACTGGTCAACAACGAAACAGGACGAACATAACTTTACGGGTCACTGGCAAGACCGCAGAGACGATTTCGACGGTTGGTAGGCGAACGCAAGCATCCACAAACGTGAGAAAACCTCCAAATGATACTAGGAACCACGACGTACCAACTGGGTGTACGTCCCTTCCCGAGCGACAAGCTTTGGAACTCGCTGGACAATTCGGTGTCAGTTCAGCATGGATTCCACAATGGGGCGACAGAATTGGAGCATTCTTGGGCACGGAGTACTGCGAGCTAACACAGAACCCCAACGACTGGGAAGGAGACTGCACTGGGCCAGCACATCCATGTGTTGAAGTAGACCCTCGGAATTAACTGCCCACAGGTTGCATAATGTCTTGCGTGGGTGCATGCTACGTAACTCGCCAGTAGGCATTTTACTTAGACCTGCATCCGGCATACAACAACATCATAAGAGCTTAGGCCCTCCCTTTAAATCACATTTAGTGCATGCGGCGTACAAACTTGTAGTAAACCGTAACGTCGCATGTGCTGCGTCCATGGTGAAAGTCAGTTGTGATTTAACGGTCCGCCCAACTGAGTAGCACATTCCTGCAACCACCTAGTCGTGGCCACACGCAATGTTCGTTTGTAGCTTGTGTTTCGGGGGTTGTATCCTGATTGTATTATGGTTGAGAAGGTATGGACGCCGTACGCCACTCTCAAGAAACTATAATGCAAGCCCTAAAGCCTGCACTGTTTTCAGCTGTACCTACCCTGATCTATGCACGACTATAAAACGCACATACTAGTGGAATCCGGCGAAGCAGAAGCCGATAAGCTGCTGTATAGTCCTCACTTTAAATAC
Source organism: Eimeria maxima (assembly GCF_000499605.1). Classification (NCBI taxonomy): domain Eukaryota; phylum Apicomplexa; class Conoidasida; order Eucoccidiorida; family Eimeriidae; genus Eimeria; species Eimeria maxima. The sequence goes on along the minus strand of NW_013564996.1, from coordinate 15,242 downwards.
CAGCACCGCATGCTAAAAACGTTCGCACGTATTAACCCCCTTTGGAGGAAGACATATTGCAGAGGACGGCAGGGGGACTACGCATCAACCTGCACGTTACCGTCCTCATGTGCTGTTCGCTAGGGTGTTTAATCCGTTGTTGCTTCGCCTAATCAACCCAGCGGAACATATCCCCACCTTTCCCACAGTTTTTGCGCAACACAGATAGTGTTAGAATAGCAAATGCACAACGGCGACCCCCGCAGGAAGCAATGCAAAATTTGCAACACATACGTTCTCAGAATTGTAACGAGGAACTCTCCGGCGTTTGCAAAATGCCCTTTACGACCACTGCCATCTGCGCCTTCGAGACGCCCATACTGGAGAACAGCCTGGTTCACGTTGCAGCATTAGGATCACGTATAAACCAACATGGAGAGAAACTTACGAACTGCGTAACAAATGCTTTCCCGTTGCCTAAAGACTTTGGGTAACTCACGCCACAGAGTCCGGCTTCAGGCTTTGTTGAATTGCATGAGAGGAACACCGGATTCAGGACACCGGCTGGAGAAGGTGCAACCCTCCGAACGCTGGGCTCCGTGAGGCTCACAATCTGATGATGCACCGGAGGTGTTCCATCTCTGGTTTCTAGTAGCACGCTATGCCTGCACCGTAGCGCGTATCCCAAATACATCAATTTCCAAATGCTTGCTTAATGAAGCAATAAGCTAAGCACGATGCAGAAGGGTACCCCTGTTAGGGAGAGGGCTGCGCCAATACCCGCTACTTTAAAAAGCGAATACGGAAAGGACTCAGAGACTTGAGTCTTTCCCTGCTTCCGTTTCCAAAGGCGCAAGGTACGAAAGGTTAAGACATTTCAGGTTCACATCTACCAAGAGCCTCTGCAGCAGTTCCGCTACGCACGTCCTTGTTTCACACCCGCCGAACAAACCTGGGTAACCGCATACACTCCTCCAACAAGAGCCACACAAGCCTGGGCATTATTGTTATCCGGTTTACACCCAATCGCCATTTCAATTAAGAGCAGACTATACTTCGGATCTCACACACCAACGCTCGTGCAAATGACGCTTGCAAAACGTCCAACAGAGCTGCAGCTCACAAAGCTTGTGGCTATTCCAGGCAGTACATCCATCCTACATGCACGCCATACATCTCACATAACCATCAAAAAGCAGTGCGTAAGTGTAGCCCTAGACAGCAGCCCAAGGGCGTGCCTCAAAACGCAGGAATGCACGGTCTGTCGGCACACATATAGAGAACTGATTTGAACCGGATGCCCGGCGATACGCACTTCCTGCACGACTTTGAGGCGGCTCACCTACAATTATCAACAACCACAAGCACTGCGGCAAGCCAACATGACTAATGTTGCTTGGGAGTCCTAGCTCACGTTCTGGTGCACCCGTCAGATTGTGGCAATATCACCTGCAAGGAGTTAAGACAAGAACAATGCGGTTAGTGCCGGATTGACACCGAAGCTGACAACAGTAATGCGCCGAACGGTTGCTGAAGCGTCATCCTTTGCTGTTGAGCGCAAGTGCGCCTTTGCCACACAACAAAGGGACAAAGAGACACAATGAATGTTGCACAGAACATCTCACCAGCTGCGTTGTGAGCAGCCGACACCGGCATTGAGTTGAGGCGTTTCGCAGACATAAAGTGGAGAAATGGAGAAGCAAATCGTGCACACCCGAGGTACACTGAAAGGTTCGGCAGGTACACGCAAAACGAAAAGCCGCTCTGGCAAGCATCCTCCCTGCAGATATACGTGGTCCAAATTACTCGGGCGTCGCCTGCAAGGCATACTTTCTGATATTTGGATTATATCACCGGTTATACGCACCAGGTGAGTACGCGCTGAGCAACCTGCGTAGGTTGTCCTGGCTTTGCAGGTTCCAACTGCACCACTATGCCATCCACATCGAACAGGTTGCGCGTGTGACTATAACACATTTTTACTTTGAGGCACCTGACTGCATGAAAATACAGTGCACCTACACTACGCCACAGTGCCCTGTTGGACCTAGAAGAAGCTGCAACTGTACAGTAGTGTATAGCCCATAAAAATCGGATGCAATCCTACCTCACTGGTGTGCCATGAAACACGGAAATACAGGTAAGGCGTGGATATGACCATGCTGATGCGACATGGTCGAAGACCATGAAACCTACGTAAAGGTCGGCAGGGTGCCTCAAGCCCTGCATACAGCGCACAACTTTGGTGTTCTGAATGCACATTGTTGAATCTATTTATATGGCTCGGCCTCTCCAGGGCATGGAGCCCCATTACCCTGCATGTCTGTTTGTTGTTACGCTTGGTGGTGATGATGATGCGCCTACGTCCTGACGTGTTGGCAATGCCGGTCTAAGCAGTAGAAAAAGAATATGACGACACATCAAGCTTTAGAATGCCAGGGAGCTCACAGACAAAGTCGGTGGTGTGCTTAAGATGCACTACTCAAACCATCAGAATGACTTCAAACTGCATTGACGTTTTTTAAGGTGTAAAGACCGGGGTGACGGTCTGAACCGTGCTGCCGTATCCTAGCAAATGACAAGGACGAGGAGGGCAAGAACTTGGGTGCACAAATGCAGCGACGTGATGGGCATATGCAGGCACACTGAAGTTGCCCAATGGCTCACGGCGACCGCAGGCGTTCAGAGAAAGGGGCAGCGACATACCGCACTGCGTTGACATCCCTCAGAATTCAGCAAAGCTGTTCAAAAATAACGCCGAAGCCATCCCGCCTCCAGCGGACGACTCAAACCCCGATGCCTCTCTACTATCACAGGCCAGTCTATTGCTGATGCAGTGATATTCCGACGATAGATCGCTAGCCTATTATGTCCACACAAGTTCTATATGTTAAGCATGTTTGGCCGTTTAAAGGTGCAGTGCGACGGCTTGCAAAGGCAGGAGCTGCCTATGGCACCTGACGAATCAAGATTCTAGTAGCATAGCTAACTGATCCGGGAACATACCCTGGCGGGAAACACCGCGGTGGAAGTGTGATGTGCCTTGAAAGAAACCGCAGAAAGGTGACGGCATGCTAGTCCTTTGCTGCAGCCAGCTCGCAGCTATGGGCTTCAACTGGAATGCAACATGTGCATAGTTTACGTCTGGTTGTTCATGGTTGAAATGCCCACAAGTGGTCTAGTGCGTGCGGTGAGCGGCTAAAGTTTGTGGTTTCCCTTATGGGTGTCGTGCGCCTTGGCACTGGGCACGGAGCATGTATGCATAAGTGATGAATTCGCCGTTCAAAATGTCGCAGAATAACTCCTAGACGGCACCACGTGTTCACCCTTCATTATGCGACATACCCTCAGACTACCACGACGCCGATGCCTTGTGCGGTTTGTGCCACGTCCTTCAAAGTGCCCGCGCCGTTGGTACTGAGGCTCCCAAAAAAACTCAATGCGTATACTTTCTAGATTACGAAGGTAGCGCAGGGGCATCCGAACTTGATACGTATTTCCCTGTATGTATTTCCCTGTGTATATTTCCCTGTATGTATATATATTGTGTGTGTAACCACTGGGATTATACTAGTGAACTGCTTACAACCTTAAATGTGCAGTGCAAATCTTTGACAACGAAAATGCAACGCAGCACTAACTCTGAGATTCAGAATGCAGGGAGCCGCACACTTTGAAGCACCCCATAGCCGCTGCATTGGGGAGCGTGACACGGTGGCACCTCTGCGTGTTCCTGTTCGTATTTTCTGTTCATTTCAGTCGGCTGTGCTGAGCAGCGAACGATGCGTCTTTGTGGGGTTGATAGGATCTGACTCCCCCTCTATGTTGCATCGGAAAACCAGGACGCTGTAACTAGCTTTGCTCAGGTCTCAGGGAAATTTGGCTGCAGCGCAGCATTGGCTACTTGCTAAAACCAGGACGATGTAACTAGCTTTGCTCAGATCTTAGGGAAATTTGGATGCAACGCTGCATTGGCTGCTTGCCTAACTCTGTCAGGTGACAGAAACCTTTTACGCTGCGAAATATCTCGGCTCCGCGTGTAAAAAATCTACGTTAACACTCCAAAGACCCGAATGCTCCACCGTCTGATTTTCTCAAGGACGTCTGCATCCACGACTTGGCTCTTCGTTAGTGCTTTCACGAGCACTGCGCTACCAGGTCAAAAGCCTCACGGAACGGATTCAAAGCCATACTGCACCATAGAAGGTGTTTCGGGCTGCGGTCTGCGCAGTGAATGCATAGGTTTACAGTGGACCTCGCGCAGTTCGCCAAAGACCTTATACGGTACTTCGCAGTGGACTGAAAAGCCATTTCGTCGCAGAACTGAAGGCCAAAGTGGCTCTTGCACAATGACTACAGCTCCTAGCTCCTAAGAGCTAATATTGTTAAAAATAATTGTCTCGGCAGTTAAGCAGCATTTACGCCTCTAACCAACACTTGGGGGCATGCAGCATGCCGTATTTGCAATGCCCAGGTTACAACCTGCAGAGTATGTTTGGGCTCTCCAGCCGTCATACATAATTTTATATTGGCGGAAGCAACACTGGCTCTAGAAGGTAAAAGGTACACACCTGTGCCGTCATACGTCACCCGTAGAGGCACGCTCAAAGACTGGAACATTGCCAAGCACGTAACCACCCATAGTAGCGAAAGGAGGACAACTGTCCGTATTTGCTGCTATCACGACACGAATATTCCAGTAGACGAAAACACAAATTGATTCTATCTGGATCTTTGCATGCGGTGAAGGAAACCGCAGTCGTCAACTGTACCAATAAATACATAAACTGTTTCATGCGCCGGAATATATCCTTGGCAAATTAGATCTCACAGGCTAGCAGGTTCGGAAACCGTTAAAAATCGGGCTGCTGTCTATTCGCCCCCCAAGTATTGATCTTCAAGAGGTCGTTCACCAAGGCCACGTCTTAGAAAATAGATTGTTAAAACCTCTCGACTCACAAACTGCTCCCCAGTCAGGATAGAACGAAACCGCTTGTCCATCCGTCATATTCCATCTGCTGGACGGCCAGACTTGACTCAGTGACGGAGCACATAAACGGACTACACTAGCCGGCAACAAGGCCTTCATATGGAGCTATGTTGTACTGACCCATGAGGTGGAAGGGAAATTGCCTGAATACAAATGGCTGTTCCAGGGAGAATGCATGAAGTTACACCTCGTAAGACGTACGCTCTTTGCATTACGCATTTACGCATGGGAGTCCCCCCGGAGTGTTTTTCGAGCCCACAGGGAACGATAGAGCATTAGGCGGCATCGGGAAGGCTTCTACAGGTCTCCTCAAGGTTTCGACGGTTGACAAAAAACGGACGCACTAGGCATAAATACTGAAAAATTTAACATCGGGGAATTTTGCTCAAGTGTATGAAATGTTTTAGTCTGCAGGCCGAATGCGTCACAGGGCTCGGAACCATTTCCATCCGAGACATACAAACTGGATATTAGCCACTTCTCCAGCGATAATCGCCTTATCTCACTGAACGAATCCGGGACGTTCACCTGTACTTCAGAGTGGAACAAGTCTAGACCATTCGCCGCCAGGCACCACCTGTTGTAGGGCAGAATAGAAAACAACAGCTAGGACAGAATCTCAGCTGCAGCTCCGCCTGAAGCCGTGTGCAAGCGATGTGCAGCTTACCGGAAATTTACTAAGGGATGCCAGCAGTTAAAACCTTCAGCGTACACTGGTGCACAAGGATCTCGGAAGTTAGCCGACGGTCAGCTCTGGATTTCGTGATCCCTCAAGAGCGACTAAACTTTGTGGTTGCCCTCCGGGATGCCTCCTGCATTGGACAAGGATACTGTATGCACAATTGACGCCTTGCACGTGCACAATGCCGAGTAGTCACTCCCAGGCTGAATACGTCCACTTAATGCACCTCTTTGGCACCCCTCAATAAGCGGGATACCCTCAGAATACGACGCCGATGCCTTGTGCTGGGTGTGCCAAGTCCTTCAAGGTGCTCGCCCCGGTGGTGCCCACACCCTTCAAAAGCCTCAATTCGCATAATATCTAGATTATCGAAGGTGGCGCAGGGACGTTTAAACATGATTCGTATTTACGTGTACTCCCCCTTGGGATTTTAGCTTCTAGTCAACCGCTTACAGCCTTAAATGCGTAGTGCAATATTCGATCACGAAACTGCAAGGCAACACTAACGCTGATAGTGACCGTGTAGGGACGTATAGTCCTCTCGATAGCGAATACGCGGTTCCCAGAGAGAACGCTCACTTTCTTCGGCATAGCAGGGGAACTATTCATGGGCGCAGTATAAACGCATATACTGGTGTGAAGCAGCGCATTTAGGAGTGTGTGATTTTATCAGGGCTCCGCCTGTGGTGTTGGAAAGCATTGCACCTTAGCACAGCACCTGGGACACAACAGAGGTTTCTCTTTAACATATTGTTGTCACTTCAGATATACGCGCAACCGTTCGGAAAGATAACGGAACATCACAGCTGTTGGTTTTAACCCACAGAAATATTGGGAGTCTAGTTGCTGATGACCAGCACAACGCACTGCCTCTTGCTGTTACAAAGATGAGTTGAGCATCCATGCCAATTCGTTGTTCGTATGATGCTCTGCTGCTGTACGGTAGAAGCGCAGTGCGTACGAACGGACCTATGGAGGGCAAAACGACGCCATCATTGGGAGTCTAGTTGCTGATGCCCAGTACAACGCACGGGCTTTTTCTGTTACAAGGGTGTGTTGAGCATCCAGCGCCACTTCGTTGTTCGTGTGATGCTCTGCTGCTGTACGGCAGAAGCGTAGTGCCTACGGCCGGACCTACGGAGGGCAAAAAGACGCCATCATTGGGAGTCTACTTGCTGATGTCCAGTACAACGCACTGCCTCTTGCTGTTACAAAGATGAGTTGAGCATCCATGCCAATTCGTTGTTCGCATCATGCTCTGCTGCTGTACGGTAGAAGCGCAGTGAGCACGGCCGGACCTATGGAGGGCAAGAACATGCGAGCATTAGGAGTCTAGTTGCTGATGCCCACTACGACGCACGGGCTGTGGCTGTTACAAGGGTGTGTTGAGCATCCAGCGCCAATTCGTTGTTCGTGTAATGCTCTGTTGCTGTACGGCAGAAGCGCAGTGCGTACGGCCGGACATATGGAGGGCAAAAACAAGCCAGCACTGAACGAATTTGTATGAAACAGGCAAGGCCAGTTTTGCGGACTCCAAACTCCTCATTTGCCGGTGCCATTAAAGGAATTAACGTATAGCCATGTACCTTGGCTGATCGTGGCAGAATACGTCGGTTAGCGTTCAGGCAATGCGCAATGCTTTTTTATGCCTCAGCGCCCCTCTGACTGCCCATTTTGCAACATGACAACGCACCGATGTGCACGCCAATGTGCCTGGTACTATATATGTGGTCATATATGGCCCCATTGACGGAGTACAGTAATGACTGCAGACGCGAGGGTGATGGCAAGGTGTTGGGAAGCCTAGCACCTCTTAGCAACTATACCAGAGTTTGTCTGACACACGCGTAGCAGGAAAGCTTCCAAATAACGTTCACAAGCTGTACACAATTTGCAATCCCCGCGAGCGGCCCTACGCCGTGGCAGTTGAAACAACTAAGGAACAGTTGCACCTCTGTTGCCAGTTGCCATGCTCGCCAACCTGCCAGGGGCTCCAACCAAGGCTGCAGCTTCACTCGCGTTGCAGGGTAGAAGTTCGTATGAAGCTCAAGAATGGAGTGGCAGGCACGAATAATTTTCTGGTGACCTCTGGAAAGTGTTGAAACGTGGGTTGCAAGCCAAGCAAGGGACCTTTAGCTGCAACTGGTACCCGCGTAATACCGTGTCCGAACTCCGGCTCACTCCCTGGTTGTGGTTTCATTTCCCTTTGCATGCAGATATTCACATACCATCGGCACCTGAAACTAACTCAGACATATCGGCAAACCTCCCTACCCATGGCATTTGAAATAGCTAGGGTACAGTTGCACCCCTGTTGCCAGTTGCCATGCTCGCCAACCTGCCAGGGGCTCCAACCAAGGCTGCAGCTTCACTCGCGTTGCAGGGTAGAAGTTCGTATGAAGCTCAAGAATGGAGTGGCAGGCACGAATAATTTTCTGGTGACCTCTGGAAAGTGTTGAAACGTGGGTTGCAAGCCAAACAAGAGACCTTTAGCTGCAACTGGTACCCGCGTAATACCGTGTCCGAACTCCGGCCCACTCCCTGGTTGTGGTTTCATTTCCCTTTGCATGCAGATATTCACATACCATCGGCACCTGAAACTAACTCAGACATATCGGCAAACCTCCCTACCACAGCATTTGAAATAGCTAGGGTAGAGCTGTACCTCTGTTGCCATCTGTCACGTCATGTAACTCGCTATTGCAGTAAACGCTATAGATTCATTAGTATTGCATCGACGCATTTCGTACGAAGCTGAAGTGTTGAAAATTTGACAGGACCCTTTATCCTGACCTTTGGCAGGTATTCAAGGATGGACTGCAAGGGTGCCAGGCGATCACCAGCCGGTGTTTGGACGGGAGGGACTTGCAAATTCCGCAGGCGGCACGTGGACTGCGTTAGTGCTTGTGTAGTTCCATATGCCGAGCTAATGTTGAACACATACCCAGAATTATCACATATTCATGCACGGTATTCGAGTTACCCATACCCTGTTTAAATTTTGTGCAGTGGGGCTCACTATCTGTTCGTACTTTCAGCTCTCAGACTTCATTGTCGCTTTTTCTGGCGCGAAAGACACGTGAAAACGGAATGTGTGAGGTCATCTGAAACATTTGAAACATTTTAGTTTGCGTAGGAAATGGACTTCGTATGAGCTCAGATGGCGTTCACTCAGGTTAGTGGATCTGTGCACGCCACGAAATATATCTCGTTTTGAGCTCACCGTCTTATCGAATTAGCAGGTGTTTCCGACATCGCAGTCGCCTGCTGGCCAAACGTAAAAAGACACAATTAAGAGTGTGCTTCTCCAGAGAAGCGTTCCTTATTTGCCTGACAAATGTTTTACCCGCTTCACTCTCCAAGGGACCATACGCTTGCGATGCAAGTAACATACAAAACCCATCAATTTCCTGTCCATCTGATGTCAGAAAAGTGCATTTGGGTTATGTGGCCAAAGGCATTTAAAAACCCTGGAAGCACATATTAAGCAGATGCTTATCTCCAGTGATAGTACTAGTGTCGAACAAACAGCAAGATACTCGGCTCACTATCTACCCACCACCAAGGAGACTTCAGGTAGAGGTGCCTCTATGTCTTCCTCTTCGGTAGCTGACTTCGTATTTCAACTGTTACCGACACGTTTAAATGCCGCGTCCCCTGGCGCCCCAAGAAACTTGGCCGAATTGTACAGAGGTTACTAGCCTGTAGCTTACAAGGACAATATGAAGTCCAACAGGGCATGCATCTCTTGTAAAGACAGAACTACAAGCGACACCATTAGGCGCTCCTATCTCCACAAAGTCGACGCCACCTAGTATGTTGCCAGCATACAGGTAAAACTCACTGAATCCTTGCACGCCTGTCATGCCAATATTCATCCCTTGAAACGCGAACTCTGCGTATTGCGCTTGCCAGCATTCGTCGTATGTGTCTTGCACAGAAGGCGCAAGAGCAATTAACATATGTAAACGGAATATCCGCAGTCAGCTGGGCGTATCATATGGTATCTACTGTTGTAAACGGGATGGAACTTTCGCGAATGAGGCTTCCAATCATATGTTAAACAGCAGCCACATACATACTGGAGTTTTGAGCCCCCGATAAATGATATGCCATTATGATTTCGCCGGACCCCTCGCGCTTTCTGGTACCAAATAACGTCAACCCAACACACACGAATCGCGTCGAATACACTTAAGTATCATCCTGTGGAGGCGCACTGCTTACCACAGTTAACGACTGATCGTTCAACCGAACGGATCGTTCACGTGCCGCGGGCATCCACTTTAGTTCCTGTAGATCATGGGCCGTACTTTCTGATAGCAAACCGTAGAGTCGCCATGCAATTTTGTTGGCAGTATGAAGCCTCCTTGCCATGGGAGTAAAAAGTGTTAGTTCCTTCACACTGTGCTGAATTACCCCCACGCAGCCGCCGTCTATCATGATTTATCCAATAAAGGCCCAGGGATACCACACAAATAACAGCGAAAATGCCCTTACGTACCTGCATCCACGTATCCCCGCGACCTACAAAGGGGCCTCAGACCAATCCTTCTGAAGCTCGCCGTAGGCGGCAAAACCCATATATACTGTTGCAAGTATTTATGCTTCACACACAATAGCGAACCCAAAGGAAGTTGTATATTCACATGGCATCCTTATACTAATCCTATTGCACCGTTGGTTATGCATACGACCCTGCACAGTGCAAACAATGCAGCTACGTTCCAATAAACGTCCCCTATTACCATCATTACTTGAAATGCTGGATCCGAGGTCATGCTTCATTGGGCGTTATGGGTGCATCAAAGGGACTAATGAACTGAGCGGCTTGAAAATGATACAGTGTAACAGCATACTTCCTGCCGCCAGACGATCATATTCTTCTGCGTCTATCATTACTGGCGCTTTTTAGTGAACGAATAGTAGCATTCACAGGAGAAGCACTACATGCAACTCCTGGTGTATGCAGAAATTATCCAGGGTGGGTACAACATTCTTGATATTTCGCTTGTGGGAGCATACCATCCCCCTATGGGCAGACGAAGAAAATAGAAAACCTCTGTTGAACGCTGCTGGTGGCCACATAAAACGCGTACAGGCTGGACGTAGAGAGCGCACCAGGGCGTCGGATTTGACTCTGAGTAGTGTTGGCTTTATTTTCCACCAGCTAAAGCCAGTGGAAAATATGTGATAACTAATTAGTGTAGATATGAGCATATTTCCAAAGTACAAGCCAACCGGTGCGGAGCGATTTCTGACCGATATGGCGGGCTTACTACAACTGGTAATCGTGTGTGATACTTTAAGCCTTAAACTTGTTTCACGAACGTACCCACAAGGATTCATGTACTGTGAGATATATGCACGTTCAAGCTTGCGAAGTTCAAAGAGAACCCGAAACATCTGCTCCCCCTGCATGCCAGCTGGCTTTTAATTTTCCCCAGCTAAGCGTGTGCAAGGGGACAAACTATTTATCATTATTTAGCGCACTTAATAGCCGGTTTATAAATATAATATACACATTCTTTTCCATAGTAATACTTCGTGCTCAGAAGTTGTTCATAAAATCTGTTCTGCCTCACATGTGAACCTGCGAGCCAGCGAGTACCCCAGGGCTTACCAACTTAACGCACATGAAATCGCACGCCACCGCAATGAGGCATTGCTTCCATTTACAAAATCAAAGGAAAGTAGCGTCCCATCCTAGGAAGGTTCTGCGCCCAACGGGAGGCTTGCAGTCGCTTCTCCCAAGTCCACCCACTAACAAGCACGAGAATTGCTGTCAACAGTCACTTCAGCGTATCCCCGCGTTCATCGAATAGTTCACGAAACAAACGTTAGAAAACAGTCAATATCGACAATTGCTTCGCTTAACGCACGGGCTGGTGTAACTCAAGCAGGAATCTCAATAGATTGGGAATACCCACAGCCCGTTGTGTTGTTGCTTCTAGGCGCATCCGCATGCTTCTCGCCAACAGCCAGTAAAGTTGCAAAGCACTGCGCAGTTTATCAGTTTCCTGTTCACAACCTCAACTGCTTCGCTGACGTCCGGGCAGTGCAGGCACGTATCGTATGCGGCAAACAGGAACCACGCATGCCAATTGGTATCTTGGAAGCTTTTTATGTCTACAGGGACTGACCTTCTGCGTAATATACAGTGGAGTCCCTCCCAAATTTGCTGGTTCGCATTTACACGGAGGATTTGCTTGGTGCCACCAACGGCTGACATACACCACTCACCAACTGAAGGTGAAAGTAGCATGGTGTTTTGGGGTTTGTATATTCTCTCTGAGACCGATAACATAACATACACTTAGATGTGAAGTACGGTGCATGGGCAGCAGAGTTCCACACCACACACTCGTAGATGCGAACTACGGTGAATGGGCAGCAGAGTTCAAATTGTACGTCCTATATACAGATACTAGTTCATCGTATTGGAGTTCGTCTGCAGAGAATGGCTCACTAGCTAAGTTTTGTGATCCTCCGCTTGGCATGCCAATACGCGTTTAGTTTAATCGAGTGCAAAGGCAAACCTAGCGAGCTGTGCGGAACATCTGGAATGCCACACCTCACGCGTTCCCGAGCGAGAGAGATTCAATGCGTACTTTCTAACGATTCTCATCCCCAGGCGTGCAAAGGGAAAATGGATCGACACAGCATTTGGCAAAAGCGGTGACGGCAAGGGCCTCCCGGTTTTTGCTGTTGGCATGAAATGGATGACCTTGTGTTGCACTTGCAGGTAATCAAGTTTGCGGAACTCGGCCTCCCGGGTTTTGCTGTTGGCATGAAATGGATGACGAGTTCCGCAAACTTGATTACCTGCAAATGCAACAATTTTTCCTACACTGCAAGACAGTTGTGGATCTTGGTCATATCGATCTGGGCAGCAGCATCATGCAGTACATTGGCGATTAGTTAGCACCAAGTCAGCGGCGAAGCGGTGAACAACTCAAGACTCATGGAAACGAACACGGTAGTTCAGCCAAACGAAGTTTGCATTTTACTGTGAGGTGAGAAGATAAGGTGCGCTGTCGATAAGATGCTTATCGAACTCAGGCTATCCGCTGCACCAGCCCGTCCCCACCAAATCACCAAGCGGATTGTAGCTTAAGAGGGCCGCACAGCAGACCTCACCAGCGGCAAACAAAAACGCCCAACTAAGACTTCCACATGATCTCGCCTACCGGCACAACTGACGAATGGACTAAAGAGGACCGTAAAAGCTCACGTGACCTCTGCGGTGCTGCGACTAATGCGTAACAGCGTAGCGTAATACTCAGCTTGCCATCATGAAGCCGACCAGCAGGACCCTTTCGAGAGCCCGACGCCCCTACCCACAGCCTGGTTAAAGCGTGCGCAGGCGACACCAATACCATTACAAACCGAGCTCACTCAGCCAGCAGCTGCACGCCGCAGCATTGCGGTGTGCACCCTCTAGACAAGTATCCTCTCGGCAACCCACCAGAGGTTTGCACCAGACTACTGCGACGTTGGTTGCTACAAGTAGCCCACTGAGACAACATGGAAGACACCTCCTCCGTCCGTAGATGACAACGAAGCAACAGCCAGCTCAGTGCATTGCCTCTGCACGAATCCCACTTTGCACACGAGACCTCCACGGTGGCATGTTGCTGTTTTCAGAAGTAACTGCAGAGCCTCTGTAGCTCTTGCACTAAGCGTATGCCAGCGTCCACCACGTGAATAGAAAACCAGAGCAACAGCAAGGCCAGAGCCAGCATTGCATAAACCGGCATATGCTACCATACAACGTAAACAGGTCAACGTAGTAAAACCCTTTGGCTGTGGAGCTAGAATGCCACCAACGTAGACACAGCAGACATCGATGCCTGGAGCCAAGCGTTTTTCCAGTACCTTTTATCTGCGCGCCTGAGGAGGCAGAGCGCATATTTCCGCTGAAAGCCCGCCAACTACAGGGCATTGAAACAGCTGGACAAAAGTTGAGGAAGGCTTACGGCGAGACTAGGTAGGCACCATCGCCCTATGAATGTACCGCTCGCAAACATGCAACCAGCAATAAGCACTGAGCAGAGGCGGTACATCGCCAGAAAATAGCCACGCCACGAACCTCATCCCAGACGCACGCGAATCGCCATGAAGACGAAGAGCCTGTGCAGGCCTTCGAGCAATTCATATAGCCCCATACCCATCCTTTCGTCAAATACAGTGGATGTAGCTGCCTGGCAAAGGTTACCAAGTGACGTGGCGCCTTATACCAACGCGTCAATTAAGAATAATTCCCGACGAAAGCTCCTAGCGTGAGTGTTCAGCACGCACATCACCGCTCAGGAACGCACTGCTTGTCACAAGCCATACCAAATGCACAATGCGCATCCTACCCTGATGCCGGTATCTTCGGGAAGCCGAACAACCTCACGAATTCATGTTTCCTAAGTCAATACATACTTTCTAATGCATGCGGGAAGCACGTGACTGCATCCAAGCAAGTTACGGATCCTGGCACAACAGCCGCCGTTTACAGCATCTGCTCTTATATCCAACACAACCTCAAACGCAACATCGGTCTGAACTCGGCAGCAGCATCCCTGAAGTATGCCGAGATATGTAAAACACTTTCTGAATACAAGCGTATTTACAGGAATTTTAGCCCAATGTATATTTTCGCAATCGGATGCATACTGCCTGCATACTCGTGGAGATCTACCACTATACAACACATCCTGCATATGAATCCGGAGCTACTAAAAAAAAAAGTTTTGCAAGCATTCAAGGTTAATGACGAGGCCAACAGACCTTGGTTCACATGCGACAGCAGCGTGTAGAACACCACGACAAACGATAATCAATGGATGGGTATACAATCAGACACCGGCCACTACCTGCATACTGAGCGGCATTGAGAACTGTTTATCATCTGTCCGTCAGAACGCCAGAGTAAAAGACCAAGTGCATCACCCACAGCAGACGGCAAGTGTAACCGGCATATTCTCCCAGCATCGCCGTCCAGCCGCATCCAGCAAACATATTGATGCCCACACTAGGCACTGAGAAGGCGCACGTTTTCCCCGTCATGTTTAGACAGTTTCGCGTTTGTTCCCACGTCTGCAAAGCCACAAACATTGTCACGAAGCTTCACGCATTGCTCAAAATCTAAGCAGAAGATTACAGCGTATCTGAAATCTTCTGCCAATTTGTGCTTCCATCAGCTTGCCACATGCGATGCATAGAGGAACGATGTGGCTGAACTAGGAATGGCTCTCGCAAGGTGTTTGTTTCCGTTTTGTATCATGGAGCTGGCAATTCTAAGGCGCACATGAGGCAGCAGCTGCGCTCTTGCTCTAGCAGGACTGTAGAAGCCTGCGCGGCCATTCAGTTGTCCGCACGAGGGCGCCCTCCATGTGGAAGCGTCCTGCGAGTCTCTAAAAACCCAACAAACTATGACACTGATGTCACGCGAATGCTGAGCAAAAACGCTAAACGAGTGGTGACTCACTGCCTCTATCTGTTGAACTATTGCCATGATTGTTCCATGATTGCGAAGTCGGGCTTTGCAGTTCGTACCTTTCACCGCAGGTAAGCTTATAAGAGTGCGCAGCTTTGAAGGGA
>NW_013564995.1:0-4303 GCF_000499605.1 Eimeria maxima | reverse complement strand
TATATATATATATATATATATATATATATATATATAGGTTTGAAATCGCCCCTCTTGATTTCTTTGTTCTTCCAACAATTCTGGTTGTGTTCAGGGCTTTAGACGAGCGGTTCGTTTCTGGGACAGTCGCCTTCTTCTCTTCTGGAATGCAGGACGGGCTGTACTTTGACAAATTGGTGGTGTCGGCAACTCCATGTTTAACGCCTCAACGTGAACTGCCGCCGCTGCCTCCTCTTTGTTCGGTATTTGTGGAAAGTTACTTCAGCAGTGTCAACGCCCTCTACTCGATCGTCGACGGGGCAGACCCAGGTGGGAACATCGGCCAGTGGGAGTATCGCGTAAGTGGCCTGCCCTGTCGCTGCTGCATGCATGCAGCCAACAACCACAGCTCACCAACCCCCAAAACACGCCGTAGAGTGTATATACGCACGTATTGTAGATGAGCTTTGCTCTCTTTTCAACAGCTCAAATCTAGTTGCCTGCAAAATAATTTTGTGTAGTGTGTTGCAACTACATTCCTACCTTAAACCCTATGTATGCTGCGTAAATTGGTATTGTATATTCGGGTTCTGTTGTTCCTTTTGCTTACAGGACAAAGTGCGAGGTCATAATCGAGTATTGGCGCAGCTGAATGCAGTACACGATCCTGAAGAAGTCGGGACGATCGCAGTCCTGCAGGGACAACGAACTTGTAAGGGATATTCGTTCGTTTATTTGACGCTTAATTGTGTGTTTGCTTGTTCTTTTGTTTGTCTCTCTGCTCGGTCGTCTGTTTTTCTGTTTGTTCTGATTGATTGTATAGATGGGTGTTCGTTCCGTTTTCTTCTTTCCGCCTACGTACTCGTCTGTTTGTCTGGTATTTGGTTAGTTACCCTATTTATTAGACTCTGTGCTGATTTCTTTGGCTGCTTCCCTGTTCTTGCATTTCCTGTTGTGTCTGTCCATTTGTTTGGTGCCTACTGTTTCATTCATCCGTTCGTTCTCTTGTTCGTCTGCCACTCGTTTTTTTCTGAGTTCGTTTACCTGACTTTCTTTGTTAGTTTGTTAATTAGACATTGTTGCTTGTTTCAGGCCGCAGCGGGCAGTTGTCTTTCGACTTTTTCCCTCAATGCTCATCGGGAATAATTGGGGCCGTCTTTCGATTTTCTACTGAGGCGAATTATGCAACTGTTGAGGCGACAGAGACGGAGTGCGTAGCTTAGCCCCCCTTCTCTCGTTGCTCCTTATTTTCCTTTTTTTGGTGTTGCCCGTACTCTCAGTATTTGTTGTGTTGTGGTTCTTCATAAGGTTGGTGCTATGCATCTGCTGCCTGTGTCTGCTCGTGTGCGTCGTTTCTCTTCGAAGCACTGTTTATTATTCTACCAGTTGCGTGTGTTTTCATACGTATAATTACAAAACACCACAGATTGCGGCTACGTGTTATTAACGACAAGAAGGTCACAGTCGTGGCGAGGACACCTTTATCGCGGATGCAGGATGGATGGTATTCTTTGCATATCGCCTTTGACTCTTCTCGTGTTGCAGCTCGCGTACAAACGCCTGGAGAAGAGGTTTTTAAACTCATAGCAGAGACAGACAGCAGCACCAGCGGCGAGGACGGCGCTGTGGGGATGTCTGCATTTAATTGTGGAGGTGTCGCCTTCGATGGATTTCAAATGTCACCATTGGGGCCAAAATTCGAGGGCCTCCACCCAACAAGTCTATTCAATCCGTCCAAGGAAGAGGATACACCCGCCCCAGCACGTCTCTGGTGAGTTGATGGCTGTTCAGTGCATGCATGCATGCATACATACATGCACGCAACCAAGAAGTATACAACAGCAAAAGCCATGCATATATGCATGCATTGTTCGTGCCTACGATTGTATTCTGGCTTTTAGCGGTATAGGATTCTAAAAGCCTTCTGTGAACAAGCATCAATCCAGTACACCTGCTGCTTTGGATGCGAGAATTTATGCATTGCATTTGCTTTTAGGTCTCTGTGCGCTACAAACAGCCATTTTCTGGCCCGAAGGCAACATTGCGAGGAGATGCACCGGGCGAGTACAGCCGAGCAGCAGTCGGAGTGTACGGTGAACTACTGCCACGAATGCTGCGCCTTCCACACGAGTTTGCTGAGTGGACCGCACAAGTATAAGTGCGAGAGAGACTGCCTTACGAACGAGCAGGAGGCTCATCAGACAGAAACACTCTTCGACCACACTGTACAGCGCTGTGTACACCGTGGCGACGATAACAAGCCATCACTCCTCTGCTCTCCCGTAAGTCTTTTTCATGTGAAAAAGAAGGCAAAACGCTCATCAAACAGTTTTCAGAAAGATGCAGAATGCTTATTTCAAGCCTGCCACCTCTGCTGCCTCAACAGCAGTACCGGCACTGCCAGCGGCAATCCATGGGCTCAGCGGGAGGCAGAGGAGTGCAGTAGCCGTTGTCCATCATACACCCCATTTTTAAATTCTTTGGAAGCCAACGAATTATAAAATGGAATTAATATTGACAACAACTAATCAAATACTACGAGACAACCCCCCTACATTTGCCTGCATGCTCTCTCTGGAAGCCGAGTCGGCTACTGCGGTTGCCTCACCCCACTAGGGAGGGCTGCCTCGGCTCTCTACTCCTTCTTTGGAAACTTTGTCCCCAGCGGTTTGAAATTTGTAAATAAAAGAGAAGAATCCCGGCTTTTTCGTTGAAGTGGGGGTTTAAGTCTGTTGTTGGCCGACGAATCCGCCCCTCTCGATGCCGCCGCGCACTGCATGCAGCAACTCCCGCCAGCGTTCCTGAGGCGTTCTTTTGCTGAAAACTTCATTCCGATGTTCTCTGTCGTTCCTTTCCTTTACTTTAAGCGGCCAGGCGCCCCAAGTCCGGGCGCCTAAGTGCGTCTGCTGCCTCAACGACTCAAGCCGGTGCATGCAGGGGGCCCTTCTGGGCGAGGGAGGCAACCCAAGTCCCTTCTGACGCACAAAAACCCGCTGCACGCCAGCATATAGTCTGGTCAGGTTCTTTTGGTGCCGCTGCTGCTGCGGCTGCGGCAACATAGCCATCATTTTATTAGCTTGATTTGGCGCTGCCTCTGGATCCTCATTTGACTCTCCCCGAAAATGAAGAATAAAAACGATACGCCCAGCTGGAGGGCCCTTCCCAGTAAAGAACAGTCAATATTTAAGAACATGATGGTCCGTATATGTGCATACAAATACGAAAACACACGTAACCGGTGGTTTTTGCATATTGTGTAGTAGTATGTACAACGCATAACGGATACGCTAATGAATAAATATTCTATACTTAGGTGGTAGTATAAACTATACCCGCAGCCTGTCTGCCTGTCTGCCTTTTCACTTATATATTGTGCCATTATTGCATGCACTTTTTGTTTTTATTATTTTTGGTAGGTACGGTCCTGTGTTGTGTCTACGTTCGTTTCTTTGGCGTGTTTTCCTGCTAGTGTTACAGTCATTGTTTGCAGTTTTCTTTTGTTGCTTCTTGTGCTTTCCTTGCTGCTGCTTGCTGCGGTGTGAGGGAGGACCACTTTTGTTCTGTTTCTGCCTGTGCGATTAGTGGCTATACGAACAAAAGCACAACAAAAAGGCGGTGAAACAGGCCGACCTCATTTTGAAGAGGTTTCCCGAACACGGAGAGACCCTAGCAATGAAAGGCCTCATTTTATCCAACATGGGCCCAGAGAGAAAACAAGAAGCGTATGAATATGCTAGGAAAGGGCTGCGCGCCGATATCACCAACTGCGTGTGCTGGCACGTGCTAGGACTCCTCTACAGACAAGACAGGTAGTTGGATGCATTCCTCGGATACAGCACAAAACAAGAACCAAATGGAATACAAAAGACCGGAGTATCTTTCGAATGCAGAACCACTTCCCTTAGTTGGTTTGTACCTTCTCTAATATGTTGCCTACTCAATAGTTGTTCAGCTTGTCTAGTATAAACCCGCCCGTAATAACCTCCTATTGTATCTGTTCTTGCTCTGTGTGAATCAGAGATTACGCGGAGGCCACCAAGTGTTTCGTGCAAACACTGCGTCTGGACTCAAACAACTTCTCTGCAATGCGCGATTTGGCTCACCTGCAAATCCATGAAAGGAACTACGCTGGTTTTCTCGAAACTCGACGCCTCATCCTCATAGCCAGATCCCGCTTCATAAGAGAATGGGCAGCTTTCGCCCTAGCCAACCACTTGGTAAATTCACTAACGGGCCATCTATACACCGTGCTTGAGGGGCACTCTGCCGCTGCTGCGGGTGCAGCTGCTGTGTTTCCGTGTTTCTGTTTTTCTGGGCGGGGGGG
>NW_013564994.1:0-5397 GCF_000499605.1 Eimeria maxima | reverse complement strand
GAAGCCTCCGAATGATTGGGCACCCGTATGGCTCGGGGTATCAGGGATGGCTGCTATACCGTGGTTTTGTTGAAGGCCTCGAACTCGACGCGCGTGGGTCGACTGCCGTCCTTTTCTCCTCCAACAGCGGAAGACCTCCGAAAGCATTAGTTGACGGTTGGCTTTTGCCTTTCTCAGCAGTTCGTCCGCTTGCTTTTCAGTTTCCTCTTCAAGATGTCAGGATCGGCGCTGTCTTAGACCCACGCCTGCGGCTGCTCCAGGTACGAGTTAGGTTCGATACACTGAGCGTCCTTTTCATTGGCAGCTCATTCTTAATTAATACCTATGAGAACGCGTCCGTCAATTGTGCCAACATCTGCTTTTCGAGGGATCTTAGCCAGATCGAAATCTCCAAAACGGTATGCCTCCGGATATCCACGAATGTATGCATTTATCTGAAGTTTCCCTCAGTGACACTGCGAAACGCAGGCTTATCTTCGCTTCTTTTAGCGACACTTTATTCACTCCTCTAACTATAGAGTGCGCAAATGCCGAGAGGGTTCTCTTCTCGCCTTCCGGTATGTGTACCTCTATGGTGTCAATAGGTGGGCGCATCTGCGCCGCCCGCTGCGTCAAGCATGGCAAGGTGGATGAGTCCAACGTAAAAGTACCGTATGATGGTAATGTGATTCGTTTGTGGACTAATGTCGGATTGCATCCCCGATAAAGATCAGAATTATAGAGTCCTTTTTCCCATCAGCGGAACACAGCCGCAGATATTGCGCTAATAAATAGACTGCAATATTCCATTTGCTCTCATTTCAGAAATCATATAGACTTTGTGTAGAAGAGCCAGAAACTCTAGTCCACCAACACAAAGAGGCATAAGCGGATAGGAATCTTGAGCAGACTCTGCGGGAGCCGCTGTCTCCCTTTTTTGCCGTCATCGCTGCTCCAGACGTTGCGTTGGGCTCCACGTTCCCCTGGCGCCCCCTGTTGTTCTCTTGGCGGCTCGTCTCAAGGTTTGGCTTATCCAACTCCCTCGCTTTTTCCAGAAGACTGAATATCGAACAGTATGCCGTTTTGGCTTGCAAAGAACCAGGGGTTCCACTAGAAACGTCCCTCCGTCCTTCCGAGTACGTAGCGCTACAGCTGCAGTTGGTTTTCGCGTTTCGTCCCTCCATGGGTGGGGCAGTCGTTCGTAACGCCAACATCCACAGGCTCAGTGGCCAGATCGTTTCCAGACCCTCCCTCTTCCTTCTATGCTGAGGCTATAGATGTCGCACTTTTCCTTTCTCTGAAGAGTAGGTAATCCATTAGGCTTGTAAGGTCTACGTTTCACCTCGGTGTTCCCCCTCGTCTGCCCAACAGGTTACCGATTACCATTCGAGGGGGAAGATCATCGCAGTGGCACATTGTTGCCGAAATTCAGAATCCACCGGTGGACTCTCGCTTGACAAATTTCTCGAGAAAATGCCCTATTGCCACCTTTCGTTGTTTGAGCGCCAACAAGCCCTCAGACCCGTGTTCCAGTGCCACCTAGGACTGAACTCACGTCGCAGCTCACTCTGGAAGTCTTCCATAGTTCGAATGTGGTCCGGAACAGTAATACCCTTGCTTAGGTGCAACCACCATTATTGTAGCTCCCCTTGCAATAACTACGGTGCCAGTCCTTCTGGTGCTGTGCGGAGAAGAAAATATTTTAAGGTATCCGCTGCCCCGGCGAATGCCATATCTGGAGGAAGAGGGGCAAAGTCACCCGCATTTACCATGGAGCTTTTTCCGAAATAATGTTTTCCGTGATGCGGGGCTCAGCAATCGAGCTTGATAAGGGTTGGTCCTCTACCCTTCCATAGGCAGGTCCTGATCATTTTTCACTGTGCACGGGAAGTAATGGACTTAGCTTCGACGGTCAAAGGTGTCTTTGTATACATGAGTACTTTAAAGCACTTTTGGCACGATTTGCGGCTATGCAGCCTTCTGCCCTACTTCTGCGTTGAGTTTAGTTGTTCATACGTACAGCCCGCGTGCCATGCAATCTTACCGAGTGCAACGGGTGAGCTAGAACTTATGAGGATGGTTGTGAGCTGTACTGCAAATACTTGAGGTGAGAGTTACACCAGTGTAATTTCACTAGGCCTCTAGTCTCCAGGCGCTCACACACGTTCAAGCCCTTGGCAGCCTGCCACGAATTGCAAGCCATCTTGCTGCCGTATTCAACCGCCTCACAAACATGCGGAAAAAAAGACTTACAGGTGTTATACACAAACATTAAAGACAGTTGTAAAGAACTATTTTTGCGTGTCGTTCACCTATTAGGGCCGGGTAAGGGTTTGTATACTTACTTCAGACAGATTTGCGAACATCGCAACGACAATGCGGACACACAGCAACTGGTGCAGGGAAACCTCACACGCAAGAACAACGGCTTCGCTGCACGCATTAACACTGCAGATAATTGTCTAACATTCTCGTGATCCTTAATAGGCAGGCCGAATTCAAGCATCCAAGTAAAAATATCGTTCGTCCTCAGAGAAATATTGCGACAATCATCGGCTAGAGCTGACGAGTTTCTCCAAACAGTCGCAAAGGAACCAAAGATGCAAACAACTGTTGAAAAATATGAATAGTTTGTACGCACGAGCGCAGTTCTGCTTTCATTTTCGTTAAAGCTGCCTGTGCTTAATACCTGCTCGCCGCCCAACTGCAGAGAAACGCATGCGGTCGATGACCTTTTCTCCTTGCAGGTGTCTGAGGCGACGGCGCCATAACAGGCGATTAGCTTCTTTGTATAATTCATATATAGCCTGATATGAAGAAATATCAATGATCTTCACACCTGCTGAACAAGACGTGCATGGAACTCCTACCTAGGCCCTTGACCAATTAACACGCTGGCCGAAGCAACGCAAACCGGATGTGAGCGGGCAGAAGTTCGTTCAAAACACCCGCTTTACATAATCTCCTTCGTTTATCTTACATCACAGGATATAATACGTTTATATAGCTTGCAAAATGCGTGTGGTCGCGCCTGTTTTCGCTGCCTGCGTGGCTCTTTTCGAGGGGGTGACTGCCGCCATTCAAGGAGCGGGCGTTCTTGTGAAGACTCAGGAAGCTTTTGTGCAAACAGACCTCCATTCTCATCGTATAAGGAAGACTGTGACTATCCAAGCGGTTGCACTCCTCGCTGCCTCTATTGCTACAGTGTTTTTGATCCTTCGATGCCTCAATGTCCTCCAATCTAAGGGATTTTCCAGAAGCAATGCAACAAATACGCGGAGACTTGCGGTGGGAGGTGAAAACCCTTGTTTCGTACGTCTGTACAAACAGAACCTTGGCAAATAGCTAGAGGAAAATATCCATTACACCGCTCTATACTTAACATAACCAGCAAGCAGTCTTTGGAGGACGCCCTTCTAGTATTTGTGGGCGAGCTGACGCCTACACGGAAGAACATGCTCTGCATGGTGATGGTAGCTGTATCTGCAGGCAAGGCTGCATGCGTGAGTGCTCAGCTTTAGATTCGCACGGATGTCCCGTTTACGTGTGGCGTGTGAGAAGGCAGTCAAAAAGGGGTGTCTGTGCAGTTTGTTTCCCTCGGTTAAAATCCGTTTGGGCAGCTGATATGAACGTCTCATATCAGTCTTGTGGCGGGGCGCCAGGGACCCTGCATTCGTGAGCGTAGCACCGGGATATCCCCCAGGTCATTGGACTTTGTTTTCTTCCACGTTGTTTTGAAAGCTACTCTGGATAAGCTTTCGCACGCTGGTTTGGCCAGGAAGTACGCAAGTAGTCATAAATCAAGGTTGCCAGGGTGAGGTTTGTTATGCGGCTGTAAGTGTTTTGACCGTGTGTGTTTCCCTTGGTTAAAATCCGTTTGGTCAGCCGATATGAACGTCCACAATCTTTTGGCGGGGCCCAAGGGCCCTGCATTCGTGAGCGTAGCACCGGGAGATCCCCCAGCCTATTGGACTTTGTTGTTTTGAAAGCTACTCTGGATAAGCTTTCGCACGCTGGTTTGGCCAGGAAGTACGCAAGTAGTCATAAATCAAGGTTGCCAGGGTGAGGTTTGTTAAGCGATTATACGTGTTTTGACCGTGTGTGTTTCCCTTGGTTAAAAACCGTTTGGTCAGCCGATATGAACGTCCACAGTCTTTTGGCGGGGCGCCAGGGGCCCTGCATTCGTGAGCGTAGCACCGGGATTGGACTTTGTTTTCTTTCATGTTGTTTTGAAAGCTACTCTGGATAAGCTTTCGCACGCTGGTTTGGCCAGGAAGTACGCAAGTAGTCATAAATCAAGGTTGCCAGGGTGAGGTTTGTTAAGCGACTATACGTGTTTTGACCGTGTGTGTTTCCCTTGGTTAAAAACCATTTGGTCAGCCGATATGAACGTCCACAGTCTTTTGGCGGGGCGCCAGGGACCCTGCATTCGTGAGCGTAGCACCGGGATATCGCCCAGCTTATTGGACTTTGTTTTCTTCCATATTGTTTTGAAAGCTACTCTGGATAAGCTTTCGCACGCTGGTTTGGCCAGGAAGTACGCAAGTAGTCATAAACCAGGGTTGCCAGGGTGAGGTTTGTTAAGCGACTATATGTGTTTTGACCATGTGTGTTTCCCTCGGTTAAAATCCGTTTGGGCAGCCGATATGAACGTCCACAGTCTTTTGGCGGGGCGCCAGGGACCCTGCATTCGTGAGCGTAGCACCGGAATATCCCCCAGCTTATTGGACTTTGTTTTCTTCCATGTTGTTTTGAAAGCTACTCTGGATAAGCTTTCGCACGCTGGTTTGGCCAGGAAGTACGCAAGCAGTCATAAACGAGGGT
Source organism: Eimeria maxima (assembly GCF_000499605.1). Classification (NCBI taxonomy): domain Eukaryota; phylum Apicomplexa; class Conoidasida; order Eucoccidiorida; family Eimeriidae; genus Eimeria; species Eimeria maxima. Next base: position 594 of record NW_013564994.1, on the reverse strand, counting down.
TGCCAGGGTGAGGTTTGTTAAGCGACTATACGTGTTTTAGCCATGTCTGAAACACGCTAAGCACATCCTTAATCACGATGCCGTTATGAGGAGGTAGTGATACGTTTCAGCCTGTAAGCGAGTTGCTGTGAAAGCCAATGATCTCACCAATCACTACTTTGTTATACAGTTTGGCAAGGATCGTAGAAGCCTCTCCGTGTGCGAGTGTAGTTGGACCTGGTGGTTGGACACAGCGGCGCACATCTGCGAAGCAGAGCCTGAGATTACAGGGATCCCAGTAAACTGTCAAGACGGTCCACGAATAGCGCATTATATGGTGGAAGCGACTGCCAGTCAGCTTGTTCGGAACATTTCGAACATTTGGCAGTATCGTGCGGCAGCTTGGTTATGTATGATGGCAATTGTTTTGCATGGACGAACAACGAGATTGGAAGCGTGGAGGCGAGGGGCAAGACCAACTTGAATTCTGTAGATTCGAATGGCTCCTGCACACTGATTGCTCACAGGTTAGTTATTCTGCAACACGAGCAAGAGGGGAACAGATAATGTTGGACGGTATTTCTGGTACTGTGAGACTTGTTCACTTGTTTTGGG
>NW_013564993.1:0-4313 GCF_000499605.1 Eimeria maxima | reverse complement strand
TATATATATATATAGATGCCCCATTCTCACCCTGCGACAATGGCTGCAGCGAAGGTTAGGAGTACAACTGGCCAGCTTTCCAAAATTAGTTTGTAAGTGCGGAAGTTTGGGGTTTTAGCCAGTGAACGAGATGCCTTGGCAATAGACGCAGCTGAAAAGCAACGAAGAAATTCGAGGCGAAGTTGGTTATCAATAGTTATCATTGTTTCCGTGCTCTAGCAAGTGATGTGGTTCGTTTTAGCCCTAGAAGCTAAGCGTACTGCACCAAGGGTTCCGCTGGTGAGTTAACTCACCGACAAAATCCGTAGACATTCGCCTTTCCTAATATCACAAACAAATGCACAGCACGATTATCATTCCACCCCAAATGCTCAGCTGCAGAAAATGTGAATAGCCCAATTTTCTAAGTAATTTGCAGCTAATTTCAGCTAAAGCCGAAATAAAAACAGCCCTATGGTGCTTGACTCTGCAAGCTGCGCAATGGAGTTCATTTCAGCGCGTGAATGCTAATGGCATTGCTTTGTAAACCCTTTTAAACCCCTTCCCCCCACCCGCTGTCCACTCCCCCCTTTCCGCCCATAATGCAAGAATGCCTCTTGTGGCTGAGCATTCTCGCTTAAAGCTATTTGCCTGTTCAGGATTTCAGTGTGTCTCCTGGTTGTTCGCGTGTGTGGTGCAGGGAGGTAAATTCGTGCTTTGGGCCACTGCGTGAGCTAGTGCGTTGCTGCACCTGAAGGGTAGGAACCGCAGCGCCATCAGCTGGCTCAGGTTCATGAGGCGCCGGGATGGTTTCTTGCACAGCGCTATCGTCGTCATCCCCATCAATCTTGGGGACGATTTGACTGGCTACCATGTGGTAATACAACCCTTTCTGAAAACAGCACAGCCATCCAGCGCCAAAAAATATTCGAGAACAATCCCCTTTATTATTCACTAGCAATATTTTGTTCCCCCAGAAATTCATCTCGAAACTTCTGCACTGTAGCTGTGAAGCAGCAACAGTGAATGTTATGTGGTCCGATTCACAAGTGTGCAAACTCCGTACTCCAGTCTATGTGCGACTTACAGTGTCTCTCATTAGCTGTTCGTGAGTGCCCTGCTGCACAACCGTCGCCCCATGAGTGGCCGATGGCTCTAAGACAACAATTAAATCAGCGTTCTGAATCGTACTTAAACGGTGAGCAACAATCAACGTTGTAGCTTTGGTCGTCTTAACGAGAGAGTCTAACGCTTCCTGCGTATATGGAATGACAAAATCTCCATCAACCGCCCCTTATGATCAACTGCTGTAGACCGCACCTAACTGAAGAAATAAAAGGCCGCATGGCTTACTCACCTGAACGACCCTTTCAGATTGCGTGTCAAGAGCCGAAGTGGCTTCGTCGAATATCAATATGTTGGGCCGACGAATCTGCAGAAAGCCACCCCGCATATATCAAATCCACGTCGGCGCTCTTACGATATACCTGCACTTGTACACGCTTTCCAATATGACCTATGTGAACATAACAAATTGGCAAGGACACGGCTAATAAACAGGAGACCGGAGCTATCACTGCCTCCTTCGGCTGGTTTGTGGATGTCCCTGCGTATGCAACTAAACAGCATGACAACGTTACACGCTACAATGCATTTCTTCCGATCGACGGACCAGTGCTCTTGCGATGGCAATACGCTGCTTCTGACCTCCCGACAATTGCCCTCCGTAGGCACCACAGTCTGTATCGTATCCATCCGGGAAACGGGTGATGAACCCGTCCGCGTTTGCTTGCTTAGCCGCTTCAATGACTTGTTCCATCGTCACAGGAGTCGGTGATCCCAGTTCAATGTTTTGCTTCACCTGGTGTCGTCGCAGCGTCGGGTCACAGAATAAGTGCCGCGTCACAATTTGCCCAGCAGGTGCTGAAGCATTTCCTGTTCATTTCTAACCGAAGAGCGTTCATGAAGTCGCCCGCCCATATCATGGGCTGGGTGATGCAAGCGTGCGAGCATTTACGTGCAGAGCACGTCTAAGAGATGATTTCATTCAATCAGTGCAAGCAGTCGGCGACAGATACTGCACTCGTAAACCTGTGAAGTGGTAGGGTAGGAACCCACCGTCGCTGAAAAAAGACGCGGCTCCTGACTCACAACACCCATCTGTCGCCTTAGCGTCCTGACATTGATGTTCTCAATGGGCCTGCGAAAGCGCAGTGCAGCGTACCAAAGAGGGCCATCATGGTGGGTCTAGGCAACGTGCCAGATAATGCTTGAGATGCTTCAGACTCCACTGATCATTTTACCAACGAGCTCGTACATATTAATGGGCAAACTTACACGCCACCAATCGTTACACTTCCTTTCTCACAGTCATAAACGCGTTGAAGGAGCTGCAAAATCGTCGACTTGCCACAGCCTGTGAACATTCCATAGTGTCTAGAAGGCTCCTTTCTAGGCTAAACAACTAATCGGGCTCAGCCAACTCCAAGGGTGCTCTCAAATGAGCATAGCTTCAAGCTCTAGTGTGCGAAAGATAGAAGAGAAGTCTCACCAGAACCTCCCACCAGTGCAACGCACTTCCCGGCTGGGATGCGAAGATTCAAATTCTTGAAAATATGCCGTTCTGGTCTCGTAGGGTATGCAAAGGAAACGTTCTTGAATTCAATGTCTCCATCCAACTTCACGTCCGTCTGGAAGGGAGCATGCACAGGAGCAGCACTTTAAAAAGCCATGAGCTGAGGCATCAGTTGTAAGTTACACGATGTATTCGTGTGCTTGCAAGATTGACAGGTCAATTGCCCAGCCATGTGGCCTGTTGCAACATGGATTCATGCTCCTTCGAAACCTACGAGGCCGCCGCTCGCAAGGGGGTCGATGGCTGAACGCCGCTGTATCACGCTTTCCAAGTCCATCGCTGCGGTGTTTGCCTGAAGCCAGGAGGTTGCAGAGGGAAAAGACGCATTTAAAGCAAGACTGAATCACACCCAACACGAATAAGGAGTGGCTGGGAGTGGCCACTGACACCACAAACTGCCAGTCCAGTTTGCGAGTGCCCATTCACCACTAGTGCAAACGTATGCATGAAAACGAGAACCCTACATTACCTTCAGCAACGCCGTGATGTTGGGGATAATCTGACCCAGAGAAAAGGCTCCAATCAGAATGACGAAAAACACCGTTATTGCAGTTCCACCCGTGAACTGAGGCTTTGGCCACGTGGTTGGATCTGCCAAGTTAATGGGTGCTGTCAATACTGAAGCCGGACACAAAACAAGGAGCAATCACACAGTGAATGGAAAGCCATACAAGCATGCAGAAATGTAGAGGAGACAACCCGTGCATAAAGCAGTACCGGCATGAGGCAAAGATGCAGGAGGCCCACGAAAAAGGCAGCAAAATCCACACCGCCTTCAAAGACCAGCAGCGCTAGCAGAGAGCAGCTGTGCTAACAAACTACCTCCCGATGGAAGCACTAACAAGCATGCAAATACGCCTAAGCAACAAATGAATCATTCCTATGACAAAGAATGTGCCAATATGACCGACGTTTCATGGCTTCCTCGGTGCTGTCGGCGAGCAGCTGTCCCCCATACCACAAGCCCAACGAGGCCATTAGAAACATCGCCAGCATCAGGCCCGCCAATCCTGCATTTGCATGGATAGACCAAAATGGAACCAAGCAAACATGCGATCTAAGGTCAGCTGCAAGCAGACAGGGAGAAATGCATTCATTCTAAGTGCGAGACACAAGCGAGCCACAGACACAAATACCAAATCTCACCCAGCGCAACCCAAACACACGCCCGCAGCGCAGCCCTTTCGGCGTCCCGAAGTTTGCTCCTGTACTTCTCAGCCATGCACTTCTCCAACCCCAAGGAGACGACTGTTCTTATAGCCATTATCGCCTCCTCGCTAACGCTTCCCGCAGAGGAGTACGATTCCATTGCTGTTAGCAGACAAACGCATGCACGTAGCCGGCGAGAGGCATCGAATCATGCAAACGGAGTTGTCTTAATGGAGAGGGATCCACTCCAGTCCACACAACGCCAAGGGAGCAAACTGTGGTATGCTGCGACTCTGGGATGCAAAGTCAACAGCCCCCGCGTTCTGCCATCGCACGTCCTCAGCAAGGCCTTTAAGATATTCAACTCACTATCCTTTTCTTGTTTGTGAACAGCCCAGGCGACCATACCCCCAAAACCTGCAACAACCGGCACTGCGGCTGCGCATACTAGAGTCAATTTCCAGCTCTTGATAAAGCCAACAATAAGAGCGCCAAGCACAGCGGTGGAGAGTTGAATAAGCTGCACAACAGCATATATATATATATATAT
>NW_013564992.1:0-4775 GCF_000499605.1 Eimeria maxima | reverse complement strand
ACTGCGATGCAGCTATTACTCAAACGCATCGCAGCCGGTGAGACTGACAATGAGGGTGTATGCCCCTTTTGGGAGAGACCTCAACAAGTGATATTCGTGCACGCGTGTTTCCGCCGCAGCGTTTGTCCGACTGCTCGCTCACGGATATTGTACTAATTCGACCAAATGTTGACCATCGTTCTTCCCAACGTCCACCGTATGTGACGCATGCGATTACGGTGCAGCCAGGGCCTCAGTGAGTTGATGCAGGCCAGGCGAAAGCTAGAACGACGCTAAGGCCTTCTCTGAGGTTTTCGATATTGGGCACTTAGCTAGTACGGAGTGGCCACGTGCAGCTCGATTTGATAATGTAGCGTTACCATTGAACGAAGGGTTTGTGGGGTGAGTGAAAACGTAGTGTATCGCTGGACACTATTCTGGAATCCTTGTTCATGTTCTATACGCTATCCTATTCGATGTTAAACTATGCTAGCTCTTGGGGGTTATGTTGTGGAAGGCTTGCATTTTCGTCCTTCACGTTTGTTGACTGGCTGATGCGTCTGGTTGAGCAACGATAGTCCTTGCATGTTATAACAGAAGGTGCACATGGGAGGGGCAGCTGAGCTGTTTCCGGTTCCTCGCACACTTGTGCGATTGCGCTGCGATGCTACGATGTGCTGGAATCACTATATCACGACGGAGCGCTCAGTAGTGTTGGATAGGTGTCTGGTTGGGAGCGTGTGCATTAATGAACCCAGCTACCTCACACACATACCACTGGTTTGTGGGTAGGTGCAGTGTGGGGCTACTGCGATGCAGCTATTACTCAAACGCATCGCAGCCGGTGAGACTGACAATGAGGGTGTATGCCCCTTTTGGGAGAGACCTCAACAAGTGATATTCGTGCACGCGTGTTTCCGCCGCAGCGTTTGTCCGACTGCTCGCTCACGGATATTGTACTAATTCGACCAAATGTTGACCATCGTTCTTCCCAACGTCCACCGTATGTGACGCATTCGATTACGGTGCAGCCAGGGCCTCAGTGAGTTGATGCAGGCCAGGCGAAAGCTAGAACGATGCTAGCGCCTTCACTGAGGTTTTCGATGTTGGGCACTTAGCTAGTACGGAGTCGCCACGTGCAGCTCGATTTGATAATGTAGCGTTACCATTGAGCGAAGGGATTGTGGGGTGAAGGAAAACGTAGTGGACCAGGTGGTCCGTAATTCTTCTTCGTATGTATTTGATGATTGTCACGGATGCTAGTACAGGTTGCGCACCGCCTGGATTGACCTCAGGCATTTTTACTCATTGGCAGATGCTTCTATTTGATCAAGGAGAAGTCTTGCGTGTTATGAGTCCCACAAGGAATGCGGTGTTGTAGCGCTCATGGGTCTTCGTGCACTTGTCGCGATTGCAGCTCATAGTAGCAGAACTGCGCAGTCATACATCGGCCGTTTGGGCAAACGTGCTACAGACTGTGAGACTGTCCATGAGGGTTTTTCGCGCACGGGTCAGCCAACCCAAAGATGAATTTTTGCCAGTTCGCTGACGCCGCTTCATATGCGAGATTGCTCGGACACGTGTTCCACGAATGCACAGGTGACTTAGCCCTTCGCTTACCGCTAGCTGGGGAGTCAGTAACGCAATAAAATGCGGTTCACAGAGTCTGAGTTAATCGGTGCGGGCAACAAATGAGGGTGAAAAAAGAACCGCCTCCTCTAAGGTTTTCGCCTCTGCCCATATAGATGGTAGGCGAGGGTGCCACGGAACTCTATGCGAAGATGCAGCATTAACGTTGGACGTCGCGTTTTCTCGCTGAACGACACCATAAAGAAGCAGTCAATCGGGCCGGCCGCTCCAGTTGCATAGACTGCACATGTACCATTATGTTGTGAGCGGGACGTAGTAGGTACCTTGAGCCAGCTCTTGCTCGACCACGCACCAGACAGTGAGACTGATGATAATAGAGCAAATATGCATTGTCAGTGGGTTGTTTTCCTGTATTAAAAGATATTAAAATGTAGTCTGTAGATCGCTAGTTACTATGTTTTCAACAATACTAATGAACGCGCTTAATATTTGAGGACGCTGGAGTAGGCGATCACCACGTATAATAAGGGTTTGGTAGAAAAGGCGTGCGTATACGTACGTGGTTGTAGTCACGAGATCTTATGTGAATTCGGCCGTTCACTGGAGTTATTGCGTACCTTCTGACGAAGATGGCGTTTGATACTACACACCACATTGTTGCTGTTTACTGCAGCCGCTGAGCCAGATTTCTCATATGTATGGATCAAGTACCAAATCAAACGGTTGCTTCGCGCGTTAGAACGTATGTAGCGATCTTACGAAACCTGCATGCTGGGGGATGACTTCATCACGTTGGCTTCCCAGTTGAGCACTTTGAATGATCTGGGGCAAGAGCGGCCTCGTGCGCACTTGCGTTGCAGGTGAGACATCAGGTTTGCAGCTGGCGTTCGCTGTCGATTAGTCATTGACAGGACCGCCCACTGCTGATGCTTGCAAGGCAGATGCACCAATAGCGTCCCCCAGAAAGCTCAGATTTGGTGCTACATGGACTGGCGCCAGATATTGGGATGCCAAGAACTTTTCAGAAATGCTCGCGTGGGCATGCCATTCGGTACATCGAGAGGCGTGTTTCGATATTTCGTCGTGATATGCTAGCCCTACTTTTGGATGTGATGATTGATGAATTTGTCTGAGAGGTACCGGCTGAGAGCGGGCTTCGTCAGCATCGCCTCCGCTAGTGTATTGCCCTGTAATCAGCACACATTATGCGTCGTACATTCTCTATGCAGCAGACCGAGCGGGTAAACAGTAGCCTAAGAACTTTTGAATAAAGGCATCAATGTCTGGGAAATCTACGTGGATGAAATTCTAGCTTCGCAGCCACATGGTGATAGTTCGCTTGCCTGGATCAGCTGTATGGTAGCTGATGTCGGCTTGTGCTGCATGCCCGCGCGCGTACAAAACACTGGCCCTTACTCTGCTGTTGTTCTTGTTTAACATGCATATGTAAAACTCCGCTAGTGCTCAGTGCTACTGTAATCACGGCTGTGCAGTGATTCCCGAAGGCAGCAACGCCTGACGCTGGAATGCTCGTTTTCAACGGTGACGACCAACAGGAAGTGGCAGGCGTACAGGGCCGATGGATTGTACTTGATGTTGCTTCGTTCTCATATGTGGGCAGTGGCGGGATCGTTCTTGTCATTGTGGGATACGTGTTGTTACTAGCGTCGTAAGAACTTGCTGTAGAAGTTGTTCGATCGGTCAGTTATTCACAGGCTACACACCCCAGGGCTGCAGCGTGCAGGTGTTAGGCAAATGGCCTCGATTTGGAATGATATTGATCGAGCCTATTCAAGTGACAACTAGGCTTTACGTACCTGCGTTGGACACTTGAAGGAGGCCTGTTGGTTGGCTGCGCGAAGCAAGGCTCAGGAGGAAAGTGGCCAAAATGCATTAGCTGCGGGTTTACACAGATCTCCCCTCCTTGTAGAGACATTTGTGGCAGCTGCCTTTTGTGTGCTGACAGGCAAGGCTATGTGAAGGTCCATGTGGCAGCTTTGTATTTCCATCATGATGCCATTGGGTGAACATGTCCTGGTGATGAATGTGCCCCTCCGGTGAGTCACATAGCGTTTTTTAGTTATCAGTAAAGTGCAATATTGCTATTTCTGAGCTATGTTGCATTGTCGCGTCCATCACGCCTGCGTAGTTCTCTACTTCCTGATGTGCTGCATGGGTATGTGGTCCAGGTCCATATGACCATGCACTCCTTCTGTCTGCACCTGTGTTGGAACTGCTGCCGCTATTTATAGGGCGTCGTGTGTAATGCATTCTTGTTCTCCAAAAGAATGCAGAAGTAAATGAGGCACGTTTACATTGCCAAACATGCGGAACGTGGGATCCCCTTTTTTTGCTGTTTGCATGAAGCCCGCTTTGGCACCGTTTTTGCCCAGTGCAACCCCTATCCATCTTGGCGTTTCACCCTTGATGAAAATCTGTAGACTGTACGCATCGCTTCGCGCTTATTCCGAAGCAGGTTAGATATTCCGTGTGAGCTTCCCCCTGCGCAGAGAAGTCAACCCAAACATTGGTGGAGCCTATAATGGCTGCATGTAGCTGGTGCGTCATTCACTGCATGCGAATTCCAGTAAAACGAACCTGCTTTTGTGTGTACGATGGAACGGTAGAACATTGCTGCTTATCTACCATAATTCACGTCGAATTGTATGTGGGGCTATCGATCAGAGAGAATATTACACCACACGTATAGCGTCCTACATTGTCTTCTAGATGGTGCGTGGACTGTGTCACCTGTTGCGAACCTTTAAAAAACATCCTGGTTCGCATTTACTCGTAGACGCTGCTTGGGTCATCAAGGTTTCACTTGATAATGTGCAGAAGGTACGCGCCCGTCGAGATAGAGGGCGTCTACTAGGATTCGATAGGCAGGGCTTAAGCTTGCCGCATACATTACATGGATGCATAGTACCGCTACCCGAGGATCAACATAAGATGTACCTAGCACTTTAGAAAGCTGCACAAACGTTTAGGCGGGTGTTGGAGGGAAGCACGGAGACTCGAGCACCAACCAAAACACAACGGGGTAGGTGCCTTTTTGATTCATCCCTGTTGTCGTTTGGGTTATACCAGAGAGTGCGTTCCGCGAAAGCCTTGTTGACATTGGGCGATTGCTTCGTGGATTTACTTCCCCGGGCTTACGAACTGGTAACGTACGAAGATGTACTATATATATATATATATATATT
>NW_013564991.1:0-4324 GCF_000499605.1 Eimeria maxima | reverse complement strand
TATATATATATATATATATATATACTTATACACATATACATATACATAGATACTTTATAACATAGGGAAAGAATCTTATGAATTGTCTTCTTATTACCCCTTAATAAGAGGAGACAAATAATAACACAAGGAAAAGAAAAAAGAAAAGGAAAAAGAAAAGAAAAAAGGAGAAAGAAAAGAAAAAAGAAAAGGAAAAAGAAAAAAGAAGAAGATAAAGTCCCAATTTATTAATATATGTCTCTCTTAATAAACACACACATATATATACATACACATACACACAGACTGCATGCATGCATGCATGCATGCATGCATGCATGCATGCATGCATGCAGAGGATAAGGATTCATGCATGAATGTGTGTTACTTAGCCCCAAGAAACGTGCATGCATGCATGCAAGCAAAGGTCCTGCATGCATGCATGCATGCATGCACGCAAGCAAAGGTCCTGCATGCATACATGCATGCATGCAGGACCGTATAAATGATGTATAAAGGACAATGGGGGAATGCCACCACATTGCCAGTTGTATGACTGCATGCATGCAGCAGTGCATGCAATCTGTTAATGTTGGGGCTTTGTTTGTGCATGCATCTTTGGCTGCGTCTAACAGATGAATAAATATTAAACATATATACATCCACCAACATCAAGCCAGCATGCATGCATGTGTGGAATCCGTAAGGATTCATGCATGCATGCATATACATAAATACATAGATATACACAGGTGTTTTATGGATGCCTGTATGCATGCATGCGTGCATGCATACAGGAAACACCTAATAGATCCTCAGCAAACATGCATGCATGCATGCAGAAAATAGATGAACGCATGCATGCATAATGAATAAATGCATGCAAATAAAGAGAAATAAATGCATGCAAATAAAGAAAAAAGAAGAAACCCTTCGTTAAAATCACAAACAAGCCCCAAGCGTGCGGGCTAAATATATATGAACAGCAAATTGATTTATTTATTTATTTTCTTACAAAAATGCATGCACATGCAGCCATTTTTGGGGCTTTGTGCATGCATACAAGAGGAAATAAAAATACATGCAAATATATATTTGCATGTATTTATATTTTTTTTATGCCTAATAATAAGGCAATAAGTAATATATATTTATATTATACACAAGGCAAACATATATATATTTATAATATATTGTTTAATACATTTGTATTTGCATGCAAATGCAAATGCAAATGCAACTGTGCATGCAAATGCAACTGTGCATGCAAATGCATGCAAATGCATGCAAATGCAGATATAAATACAATAAGAATGTATATAGTAGTATAGTATTTATATAAATAATATATAATAATAATAAATGAATAACAATTGGGGCTTTGTTGTATTTAATTAATATAATATTCTCCTTCAGTATTGCTACTTGTGCTGCTATTCCTGCTGCTGCTTGTGGTGCTACTGCTGCTGCTGCTGTTGCTGCTGATTATATCATTATTATTATTATTTGCTGCTGCTTCTTGTTGCTCTCTTGCTGCTATCTCTATTTGTACTAATTGTCTTCTTAGATTAGCAGCAGTTCTTAACAAAGATAAGAATCTCTCATCATCTGTTTCTTCTTCTTTTTCTTCTTCTCCTGCTGCTGCTGCTGCTGCTTCTCCTGCTGCTGCTTCTCCTGCTGCTGCTGCTCCTGCTGAACTATCACTATCACCATCACTATAACCATCAGCAGCAGCAACAGGAGGAGAAGGATGAATACTATTATTATTAATTTGTATATTAATTTTATTAATATTATTATTTAGATCTATAATATGTTGTTGTATAATTTGTTGTATTTCTTGCTGCAGCAGCAATAATTGTGCATTATCTGTTGTTTTTCTTGCTTTTTTTAATTCTTTTGCAACTATTTCTGCTGCTCTTTCTAATAATTCTTTATTTATTGATGATTTATTCAGGTGTATAGACACCTCATTTATCTTATGTGCTTGTGTTAATAAACTCTCTACTGCATCCCTTAAATGAGATATTATACCTCTTCTTTCCTTCTCTTGCTGCTGCTGCTGTTGCTGTTGCTGCTGTTGCTGTTGCTGCTGTTGCTGTTGCTGTTGCCCTTGTTGCTGTTGCCCTTGCTGCTGCTTCCCTTGCTGCTTCCCTTGCTGCTGTTGCTGCTGCATATTATTAATAGCAATAATAGATTTATGTAGACCAGCAGCATATTCATTAACAATAGCTGCTGCCTCTGCAGCAAAAGAAACATAAACAGATTGTATATAAGGGAAATGTTGTTGTATTAATAAATAAGAAGAAGAAGAAGAAGAAGAAGAAGAAGAAGAAGAAGAAGAAGAAGAAGAAGAAGAAGAAGAAGAAGAAAAAGAAGAATTATTATTATTATTATAAATATTATGTATTAATTGATCAATAATAATCCAATTATTATTAATAGTATAAATAATATTATTTTTTATTGAATTAATTTGTTGTATAGATAAAGATAATTCATTTAATGATTTATTTAGCCAAGAAGAAGATATATATCCATCATGTTGTCTAAATAATATATTTAATTTCTTTATATGTAATGATAATTCCTCTATAGGTAATAATATACTACGTCCTTCCTCTAATGCTTGACGACGACTTATACTGCTAATGCTCCTGCTGCTCCTGCTGCTGCTGCTCCTGCTGCTGCTCCTGCTGCTCCTGCTCCTGCTGATGTTAGTGTCTCTGGATATTATGCTATTTATTACATTATCTTCCTCATTTATTGTATTATCTTCTTCTTGGATCTCTGTAATACCTCTACCTCTACTACTACTACTGCTGCTGCTGCTGCTGCTGCTGCTGCTGCTGGTGTTGCTGCTAGTATTATTAATAGTAGATATAAAATGTTGTTTATATATATCTAATATAGTAGATTGGTAATCAAAAGGACGAACAAGAAGAAGTCTTTCCTCAACAGTTTTTCTTAAGAAAGAAGAATGTATATAATCATGAATAATATTCTCTATTTGTGTATATATTTCTTTTATATTATTAGCTGTATATACACCCCGATTTAATTGCATATATTCAAAATATAAATTATTCATTATTTTATTTATATTATTTATATTATTTATATTATATTTATCTTTATCTAATAATATTATTGGTCTTCTTCCTTCTGTATATACACCACGATAAGATTTATCTATTATTTTCTTTATTTCTTCTTGTGTATCTACTAAGGAAGAAAGAGTTAATAATAATAATCCTCTTGTTTTTTCTTCCCCTATTACATTATTTAATGTATAATATATTATATTATTATTATTTTCTTCTTCTTTTTCTTTTTCTTTATTATAAGGAGAAGATATTATACTTAATTCCTTTATTATATTATTACTATTATTTATTGCTAATTCCCTTATATTATTTATTTGTATAAGACATTCATCTATACATCTATTAAATCTATTCATTAACTTTTCTTTATTATATTTATCCTTATCTACCTCTCCTTCCTCTTCCTCATCATCATCATCTCCTCTTCCTCTTATTCTTCTTTTTCTTCCTCCTGCTGCTCCTCCTCCTCCTCCTGCTGCTGCTGCTGCTGCTGCTGCTGCTGCTGCTGCTTCTTTTAATTCCCTACGTATCTGTGTTGCACCTATAAGACTAGCACCTAACCTCATTAGATAAGAAATAGATTCTCTTGTTCTTATTCCTTCTGCTAGTCTTGTTGTATCAGGTAATGCATCTTTTATATATTTTATTTTATTACGTACTCTTATTAAATCTTCTTCTTTTACTATATATAATGACGATCCTAACGATCCCGATCCCAACGATCCCGATCCCAACGATCCCGACGATCCTGACGATCCTGATGATCCTTCATCATCATCAAGATAAGGAGAAGAAGAAGAAGAAGAAGAAGAAGAAGAAGATATTAATCCTCTGCTGCTGCTGCTGCTGCTGCTATCTATTATATTCTTATGTATACGCCATATAGAGGATAATAATACTAAGAAAAATATACCTGTAGCATATAATAATCTTTTTGTTTGTTTATGTTTTGCTGCTGCTGCTGCTGCTGCTGCTGCATTACGTGTATTATTTATATTTAATATTTCTTGTGTCTTTGCTTCCCAATTTGTTTGTGTTCTTGTTGTACCTAATATATCTCTTAATTTCTCTGTAGGGGATTCTTCATGAGGAGGAGATGTATCCATCTTTATTTATATTATTTATTTATTTATTTATTTATTTATTTATTTATTCTTTTTTTTCTTCCCTCTTTTTTATGATGTATTTATACACGAATATAATCTATATATATATACATATACATACATATATATATA
>NW_013564990.1:0-5396 GCF_000499605.1 Eimeria maxima | reverse complement strand
AGGTCAACATACCCTCAGCGCTTGCCTGAACCATTCATACTTGTCATCACCCCTGGATATCAAGTAGACAAGTAGCACGTGCACAGCAAGCCTGAGTTAGAGCGAACAAGCTTGCCCTCCGACATACGTATCCGTATGAAGCACGTGCTTCGCTGTTGCATGTCACACCCACAACACCAGCAAGCCGCCAGCTACTCGAAACCTTCTGCGAAACGCTTCGACACACACTCACCCAACACTCACTTCAAACGTAGACTCCACGAACACAAGATACAAGACAATTCCTCGCTCATCCTAATCATCCAATCCTTGTTGACATCCGTTTAGCTCTCCGGTGAGTGCTCCTGTGCCTTCGCGGGCTAATGAAACACACTGCCTAAATCAACACGACATCGGCCAAACAACACTAGCACATACTCTTTGCCACAGAGGACCATGACACTCTGGAGCAACGTCCACTGTATTCGGAGTTCTTACCGCAAACGTCTTCCCTTCCGAGCAAAGGTGTCAAGCATGCAATCTTTCGTACAGGCGCCAACGGATACGGCAAGTTTCCACATGCCTCAAATCCCACCAAACTTAAAACAACATCCAACACCTTTCCCGACGACTGTTGCCGCACGTTTCCGCGCTGCAACAATCGAACACGCACTCTTCATGATGCACACACAAATAATAAATTCCGACTTGTCTACTCTTTGGTATACGCTTGATCTATGCGCCTCCACCTTACTTCCGAAACCCATCGACCGGGTGCCTTCACCACTACAAACCCGTCAGCAGTTGGCACCATTCACACTCCCTCTACACCAAACAGGCAAATGTATGCCACCGCTGCTAGATGAGGTGTGGCGAAGGAACAGATGCAAACCGCAAGTTCGAAGGGGACCTTGCTTCTGACACTCCAAACGCCGCTTCACGACATTCACTCACAGACGGCTACGCACGGTGAGGCGGCCATCGGCAGTTCTTCCGATGGTATCCTGCATTCGGCAAGCAATAACAGAAGATGCCTGCAGCTTTTCGAGTTCTAATTTAAGCTGCCTAGTTAGAGAGGTTTCTGATCATGGCACACCAGGCAACAAGGCACTAGAAACATGTGCTCGTCACCCTGCAGTTGCTCTTCACGAACTTTCTGCGGTTACGATTTTGATGGCCCCTTTTAAGACGTACTGTCGCTTCTGCTGAACAGTGTGTCCGTCAACGGATAGGCTGTAACGCATGAATCGTACCCTACTGTAGGAATGGGCTAAAGGTTTCGCTCTTGGAAAAGCCTTCAGGTCCTCAAACGACTGTAGCTTGAGGGCCAAGAGAGGCCTGCTCCATGGAGTATGTAGGGGAGCGAGAGCAACTTGATAGTTTTGCGGTGCTACGTTTCTGCAAGGCCTCCCCCGTTTCAATGGTTTTGCTCCTCCCCCTGTCTGCATCATAACTACGCCGGTCATGGCACAATAATGAAAAGATGTGATGATAGACGAACACGCTGCGCCAGAATAGACTTTCGCCGACTGCCATTCGTTTTCCATGTTAGCCACAATTCCATACCTTTCCGAGACGTGGAATTATGGAAGGCGCTTCGTAAAGCCACTTCCACTTAAGCGCACGAAACAACCATTCTCTATTAGTTGTGGATAAGTGCATGCATGCGTCAACGGTAGAGACAGCTCAGAGTGTTACACACTTATAAGCAAAGCCTCGTCCACATGCACCCGTCGCGAGCCAAGGGTTGGTCGGTGGGTCACGTCTGCCAAATACAGGGACAGCATGGCCATCGGCCCAGTGTGTCTCCACGTACGAGCTGGAATCGATCGAATTCGTCAGTGCAAATGGAAATTTCCCAAGGGAGGCGACTTGGAATTAATGATGTATGGAATGCCTGAATATTCGTGGGGGTTGTAACAGTCGGATGTGAAATTTCTCTGCTCAGAACGGTTCCCTGCATATGCCAACGGTGCTGCTGAGAAACGACTGCATCGTACGCCCTGTTCCAGACCAAAGTGGAACTTGTATGGTCTACGCGTCATGGTAGTTCGTTTGGGCTCCGTTAGCCCAGAAGACCGCCCGCTCTTCCAAACCACTCAAATTCGTTGATCGGCGTCGCAGCAGCGTTCCCTATAATTAATTGACAATGAAATACACTCTGTTGTCCATGGCCTCCTTGCGTTTGCCATCCGGCGACGGCGCGTCTAAGGTTGCGGTGTGCAGCAATAATTATTTAGCTATGAGGGTGACCGGACACATTCATCCCAACAGAGGAGCTGCCCCGTTCGGTTGTGTACAAACCTGTGGTGGGGAACATCACGTGAATGATGGGTGATTCCCTATGCCTGCGTAACCTCAGAACAAGTGCTTCACATGTAAGCGTACATCCTGAAAAGCATACAATGCGGAGAGTCAGTGGCCTACTGCTTGGCTACCTTGCAGTTGCAAGCCTGGTAGGTCTTGAATCAACTCAAAGCAGCCAGGTTTTGTGTTGCGTGCTTCGACTTTGTTGTCCAAGCTCTCGCCACCGTAAATACGCAGAATCTTGTTCCCCTGCATATGCAGTGGAGGATGCATCGTAAAGTGCATGTATCCGCGGTAGAAGATGTCCCTACCACTTCCAAAGTGATTCCAGCACAGTGTGGCCTTATCCCCAGAGTAACCATGTGCCAGAGACGCCCATCGACCCAGAGACGCCCATCGATTTGCAGACTGAAAAGCTTAGGGATCTTGCTTCTTGAATGTATTGCTGTGAAAATCCTACGTAACCTAGCCCCGTAGGAGCCCGAGCGACAAATGCCTTCGAAAACTGCTTCCTCTCCCTTGAATTGCATGCTCTGCTGGTGCACAGCTGCATGCGCACACAAGCATGCAGATACAAACGCAAACACACAGACACACACAGACACACACAGACACACACACACACACACACACACACACACACACGCATATATACTAGCATACATACAGACACTCATGTATCTCAGTGTTACGATGCGAGCCATTAATGCTCCTGTTAGGGGGTGGATTCCCCCAAATTCAACCATAATTCTCTAAGTGAGTGCATGAGCTGACTCCCACTTACCAAATGCATCCTGTGCTCAGGGTACAGCAGGCAGAACCCAAGTAACCACGTTGCCTTTTCCATGTCTGATATGCGCACACCATGCAGTTGCATGGCTTCAGGAGCCTGCTTCATGGATGAACCGTCTCCACACTCGTTGCATTTTCTGCTGTCTGTGCCTTTCAAAAGTACAAGGAATACACAACGGCATATGCAGAGGTGCCTAAGCCTCTGGATCGTTTAGGATCGTTTAGTTGCATCGAAGATTCCTCTCAGTAACGCATAAGCGTGTGGCCGTAAGGGTAACATACCTCGCAATCGGTAATGGTTAGCCTCACAACAAATTTGGTGGCTTAGTCGTGTGCAGGTGTTTGCCAACACCAGACGCAAAACCGGCTGTCCTCAGGCAACGTTAAGCACGACAGGTAATCACACCTTCCGGGACTGATCGTTTGGATCAGAGGGGAAAAGGTACAGTTGCTTACGTAGTCCACACATGATGCTGTCCTGCTAGTGAAGCCAGGGTCGTCCGGTATGCACGCACCAGCTGCAACGCAATTGCAGTTTGAATGCTTTAACACGAGTGTTAGTACTAGCAACTGTTGCAGCTTTACAGTTCTGTAGCAGACTGCATACGAGCAAGAAAATTGCTAGCGCCGCCTGGGTAAACGCCACCGGCCATGGAATGCTCATATCGACATGCACCGTCTCAGGCGACGTAACACGAATGAAGACGGAACACTTAACAAGTTGCACCTTCCATTCGTTAAGTGTTCCTGCGTGGAAGTTCATGGAGGTGGTGACTACGGAGTGTATAGTCCTGCTAAGTGCTGTTCGCTGGGCAGGGCAGTAAAAATGCGCAGAACACAGGTACCATACGTCCTGCTCAAGAAGGAGGTGGTGCCTGCTCTGTGAGGAACGCATGCCAGTTCGTTTGGTGTTGCGATGCGAAAGAAGACGTCTGCTTGGTTCAAGCATCCGACGTTTCCCGCCCTTTCCACAAAAGTATCAACTAGAACCTCTATGAAGCAGTGAAATGCAGTCAGCCACCAAGCGGGCGGCGTTTTTGCATTTACTGTCTAGTGTGTAGACCGCTACATACGTACCAAGCCAGACGCTGTTTCAGGGGCAATGAGCACTCACACTAGTTTGTTGGTTACTGACCGTTGATCGGGAACCTTTCTCTTGTGCTATTTGGCAGATCTCACATTTTAAACCTTGCGAATCATCCCACGTTCGTTAATTACAGGATTAGCAGACACGCTCCTAGGGGGGCAACCAACCCTCACTTGGCTAGTTCGCGAATGGTCTCTACAACCCGGGCTTAACTATACCAAAGGCCGATGTCTTCACAACCTAGACAAGCTGCGCCACCAAGCATTCACTTGCTTCAAAGTGACTACTGAGAGTGCCACAGAGTTTGGGGCAAAAACCGTTGAGCACCGGGATCTTCTTCAAACACCCTGTTTCATGGCATTTTTACACAGCTGTCCAATTAATCGACGGATAATGAATACCATACCAATTGTCCTAATCGAGTGCAATCTACACGGTTCCGAAGCAGCACTACTGCGCAAGTTGTCAGGGTGACCACAAACATTCATCCTAGTACACGCGCTCCACCGTTTGGCCGAGCACCGACCTCGGATGGGGAACATCTTGTGAATGGTCAACGGATCCCTATATGCATTTCCTGGTGAGACGTGCATCACCTGTAAGCGCACTCCCTGATCGATAGTAGCGGGCATCTCCCCACGTCAGTCTGAACAGCACAGGAAACCTCACCGTAGGTACGTAGTCGCTTGCACCAGCGTTCAACTGAAGAAAAAGCAACATCACCCTATCTGCTGCACATTCAAGGCTTCTCTGCCCCGGCAGCCGGGGACGTCACGTATGCAAGCTGTAGACACGCACTAGCTGAAAGGCATGCCAGATACTTTTGTGCTGTGTGGATGCAATTATATGGATACATTCCTTCGTAGCATTTGCTGCAACTTAGCTATGTGGTTGCAGGCTTCTCCCCAAGACACGAATTGCTTCGCCATCCCGCCTCAGTCACGCCAAAGCCGTTCGCCATGTCAACACCACCTTTGGCAGCATGCAATGCTACAATGAAGAAGAAACTTCTGAAGCTGTGTTCATCAGACGCACATCCAACCTTGGTTCCAATCGATAGAGACCCCAAACCGTGTGAGCATATGTTCACCCACTGCGCTACATTACCCTTCCGTGCATTACAACTACCCAACTACTTCTTCCCAACAAAATAATCCTAGTTGCACACAAACACAATCCCTCTCTTCTGATCAAAGCCATGTGTTTCGCCTGGTCCTCAGTCATGCGCGTG
>NW_013564988.1:0-4808 GCF_000499605.1 Eimeria maxima | reverse complement strand
AATTGCAAGTCTGCAGTCTCCACACGTTGTGTTTGTCCAAATCCGGCATGGAACAAGTGTCCTTGAATTCCAATTGCAGGTGGAATCTCAAATCTCACAACCGCACGTAGCACGCGACACTCACCATTCCTCCAATCATTCCGTTGTACTTGTTGGCTCGCACTTTGACATGTATTCTGCCTGGCGCTACGATAACTGAACCCCCCAGAGCCTCAACAGAATACCCACCTCCTGCACTCAAAACAGCCCACCTGCGTTCCCTCGAGAGTCAGGCCAGGCTTGAGTCAGCTGCTCCCCCGCTTTGCATACATGAGAAAATTTTGATTTCGTCCAGTTCCCAGCTCACGGAAACATGCAATGTGTGATATGTTGTCACCTTGCCCCTATCATGTCCTCGGTAGGCCAGGAGGGACACCTGCTGATGGGAGTGGAACAAACCACGCACTAGCTGCGTTCAAAGTAGAAGAATTATTATGGCTGAACTCAGCGGCGAAACTCTGAAGTGATGCATGGAGCATGTGAATGTGTAGCTTTTAGCTGAAGGCCAACCGCAGGCAACGGATAGATCAGTCAGGGAAACAAAAGTTGGTAAGACATTCTAAATATCGATAGTTTTCGGTAACAAAGATGAAAGAGGTTTCAAATGATAGATGACACACATTCTTTGCACATGGTGACAGGGTAGCCTGCAAAGCCACCGCTGAGGGTAGTGTGTGATCTTCTGCTTTGCGAAGGCATGTGTGCGTAGTGCGTTGCACTACGCACACACCATCCTGCTGCCCCACTTGTGATCGGGACAAGGCTACAACGGCGTATTTTGTAGAACGCACCTCCTGTAGAAGTGGTTGATATGATGCAGCCTGAGGGCGTTGCTCAAGATCGTAACTCCCAAACTTTGGCTGTGATTTGCTTCATATGCGCAGGCAATGTCAGATTCCTCTCCAGCGCGGAGGCCCCATTTGTGCCCAAAACAAGCCATTAAAATCAGCTGTATGGGTTTTTATACACAACACCTGCCTTCGTGCGCCTCACCTAGGACCGTATTGCGTTCCTATATGAGGGATGCAACTAACACACAATCTGGTTCCAGAAGCAGGGCAGTAGCAATTAGTTTTCCCAAATGGTTCGCTACTTTCTAGGGTACCAACAGCACTCGAAACGCTCAACCCAGCTTTAAGCATGAGACTGCACATGGACACACCCATACGCGAAAAAATTTCCCTTAGCATGTTCACGGCAAGGAGGCACAAACAAGCCGAAGTAGAAAAAGACCTCAACCAGGTAGAGAACGCATGACTGAATATCGTGCACGACTAAATGCCGTGCAGTTTGGAACAATACAGCTGGTACGAGGATCAGCTCTGTTTCATGGAAATTTGGGCTCACGTGCTGGTTAGAAAGGCACGAAGTTACAAGCATACTTCCTGTCGTGCGAAAACAATGATGGGCACTGCTTCCTCGGTTCCCTTCTAAACCCTGGTAAGCACTACTAAGCACTACACTAATCGGACTGCCGGCCAATATCTGTTCCGTCCGTTGCGCAGCCTAGATTCCCCAAGGCAAAAATTCGCTCTTCGCAAGAGCAAACTCCGGCGGTTTTAGTTACAGGCAGCACCAAAAAAATGGCTCACAGCCTGTCCCCAGAAGAGCGGTTGGTCCCACGTGAGCATAGAATGGTTAACGGCAGCGCCAGCATAAAATCGTGTGATCGTGCAAAGGTGCCACCACCACGCCCTGACCCTGTAACGTCGATGCTGTCACTTCATCAGTGCAAGGGACATGCCGGGGCAGAGCAAGCCAGCAGGCCTCTTGCATGCAAATTTGGCGCAACATCATGTTTTAGAAAAAACAGGTAGGGATTCGACGGTGCAACTCGGCTTGTAACCAAAGTTGTTGCTTTGCTGCATCGATTGCTACGTGGGCATGTGAGGTGGGGACTGAAGTGGTCGGACGCAGTAGGCGATCGAACGGACAGCGCGGTGCACAAAGCTGCCGGTGGGTGCACGCTGCGGTCCTGCGGTAGCAATTTCTTAAAACTAAATCATTCGGGAAACTCACTTCCTAAGCTCAGGGAAAT
This sequence comes from Eimeria maxima, assembly GCF_000499605.1. NCBI lineage: Eukaryota > Apicomplexa > Conoidasida > Eucoccidiorida > Eimeriidae > Eimeria > Eimeria maxima. The sequence continues at coordinate 2,731 of NW_013564988.1, read as the reverse complement.
CACAAGTACTGTTCGCATTCCTAATCCGTCAGCGTGATGCATCTGGCACAATTAAATATGCACAAACACACCGTGGTGTGGGCTTCACATATAAGCTCAAGCTCACTGCCTGCGCCCAACAGAATACGTCCCGGCAGAGTGAACTCCCACACCAACGGCCTACGTTCCAAGCATTCAGAACGTTGTTTGGTGACGTAGCACGTTCTAAACTATCCAGTAATTTCTCTTTATAGATACCAGAAACTCCTACCTTGCATTCCAATTTAATATTCGGGATGTTCCGTTGATAGCCAGTCTGGAGGGGCTTGCTACACAGATGACCACCGTGCCAGGCGATGCTGCCCCAACCATGACAGACAGCAGTGATGGTAGCACTAGCAACAAGGCTGCGCAATGCTTTTTATAGACCAAAGATACAGGCAGCACCAGGCGGACCGCTTGCTGCAGGTTGTCATGACTGCGTTGAGAATGGCCAAATGCCTTCTGAACGCCATGAAACTAGCATCACTGATTTCATGCTGGAAGGCTTCCATCTTCGTAGAGTGCTCAATATTCCAAGGTGCTCCGTACTGGGAAAGAACCAGCACTTACCCCCTGAACTTCAAATGGGGTCGGCTGCGGAGCGGCCACTTCAGCGGACGGCCAGTGGCTAAGGGCTTTGAAAACCCTCTCGCTAAATCTTAGGCAATAGCTATTATTCCAATATCTGTCCTCACCGCTGCTCTCCAGCGCAAGCCTGAGGTTCCCGACAGTACATATTTGCACAGAGCAAAGAAGTTGACGTACGACCTGGAACTCAATGTGCAATGTGACAAGCAACTCCAAATTATGAGGCATCGGGTTGGTAGACAGCAAATAATGCCCTAATCGGGAAACTCCCCACTGGAACAGTATCGCACAGGAGGTGCCGCAAAATATGGTGCATCCCTCCAATCTTCATCGAAGTATATCAAGCATCTCATGTCAATGCAGCATCAAATATGGTTGATGATCGGCCACAAGACAGAACATACAGCATTATGAAACATCCAGAGAGACTCTAAGCAACCAAGCCACAGTCAAACTAGCTCGTCAACACTGCAGCGGCTCACGTGAAAAGGCAAGGGTCTGTCTTGAGAGTGTGTTTTCTTTGCCCCCTAGAAAACCTGTAAATCATCCTTTTAGCCGGCTTTCAACTAACGTGTCTGTGTGGACTCACCAACTGAATGCATGAGAAGGTCACGCATCAGCGCTATCTTCATTCCCATTATATGCATTTCACTGGCAATCGAAGCATGATATTGTTTACGTGAAGCTGCATACCTGGGTCAGACCGGCAAACCTGAGGAGGTGGCATGCTTGTGCATATTGTTCCCCTACAGCGAACAAACTTCAAAGCGTACGCTGCTTTCTACCCAACTAAATGAGCGCACTGCCTATCAATTGGGAGCTCCTCTGAGTCCTAGACCCATCTGAAGCAACCCAGTGTGACATCAGGATGCACTCAGCGCCGCATATTTGAGTCGAGCTCTCAAGCAGTATCAAAAATTCGCTGCTTCAGGGTTCGTTCGATTTGTCCACATCTCCTCCGACGAAAGGATATTCTCTCTGGAAAACTCACGTGCTGCGGCCACCTCGAAAAGGTCGGCTACAGTGAGATAACACCAGGGGCTGAAAATGGCAATCTCGCTTGCATCTAGGTATTTTGTACCGATTGCAGCCCATATAAACTCTCAGGCTTGAAAGCAAGTACGTGCAACTTGGCGGCGTGTGAAGGGGTCTAGACTTCCACCAAGGCTACTGCCTATCCCCCAATCATTTCAGCCAAGACAGCAATAACGTCCAATCTGCTGCAGGAACAATGGAAAGTCTAGCCATCGGGTCGCTTACAAGCTATACCACAGTGGAGTTCAACAACGGTGCAAAGAAAAGAGGGGTGAAATGAGAGAGATATCTCCTCCTGCAACTGAGATTTACGTCAACGGAGAAACCGTAACTGCGGAAGATACTTCCGAGCATACACTGGGTACGGCGGCAGAGCACCACTATTGTTGATGCTTTTGGGCCACAAGGTGTGCACCAACAGCCAGCAAGTAAGGCAGTCACGTGCACCTCTTCTGGTGGCTTCCGTCACCGTCTGCTTCTTCTCATATCAAGTGGACACATACTGAAGCATGCGAACGCATGAAAAACCCTCACTCGCTAAGTCCCAAAAGAAGCAATAAAATAATAACCCATGAGGCAACAGGGATACCATTCTACCAGCACTGGCAGGGACCATTGCCCAACGAGATACTCTGCCCGCGTGTGCACGTAGAAGACGATGAACCAACAACTGCACGGGACGTCTCTCTTAGGGGCTAAGCAACGCAAACCCCGAGTCAGCAACGGCTCCACAACTCTTGCTTTTACAGAGCAAATAACACACTGCCTGCCACCACAAAAGTATATATTTGCCATCAGTGCCGTACGCTCACGCCGACGTTCAGTGCCAAAAATACCTTATAAACGTGCATCTCCCGTGTATGCTTGGACGCCCCCTTATTCATCCTCAACGCCAAGGCACCAAACCGACACCTAAAAGATAGGCAAAAGCGGTGCGGAAGGTGGTGATATGAGTGCAAGAATGCCAAAACGACTGAAGATGAGGAAGCGCACAGCCTGGTCCAATAACCACGTAGAAAAGGAAATTCGCACGGCTGACCCGCGATCTGGCCTGCTGCATATGGCAATGCGCTTCGGAACACAGTTC
>NW_013564987.1:0-5055 GCF_000499605.1 Eimeria maxima | reverse complement strand
TATATATATATATATATATATATATATATATATAGTGTGTGTGTGCAGTCTATACTGCAGGGGGGTATTGCTTTCTTTATTACGTAGCCTTAATGATACGTGCAACACGGGCGGTTGGTCACACATGTCACGTACCATCTGACGACGTGGAAAATCCCTATCGTGTGCGCACCCGTTTTCTTAACACGTCCAACGACTTTATGCCCTAATTACAAGTTCACACCTGTAAATATGCATTTCAATATGCAACGACAATTGTTCAAAATGTGTTACGAAACAGACGATCTCTTGTTTCGTTAATCTGTAGGCAATTGCCACCCTTTGACTTACATACTAGTTCCACGGTACCCCAGGTATCAAGTTGCGTGCTGATGGTCTTTGTGACGGAATGGGCGTTACCTGGCAGAGAGCAAAGCAAGTGAAACGTGTCGTTGGCTTGATAGAGGAGGTCGAACAAGTATTCACCTTTTAAAATCGTGTGCAGCAGGTAATGGATCATTCTTGTATGCTGCAAAACATTTGGTAGATTGACACTCTACAACAAGTTCGCGCTCAGGCATACTAAGCCAATTAGGAAGCGCTACGAGCCACGACTCAAATATGGACGGACAGGCTGGCGTGACAGAAAACCAGTGAAATACGGTGTGATGGTGTCTAGATAATCAGTATAACGCCACATTCCTGCAACAAAACACTCCGTGAGGGATGGATGAACGCATGAGGGCAAATCATGCGAAATCAGTACAAGATTCAGGTATACCTGCCACAAAACGCACCCACTGTTTAGTAGCTTGCAAGAGGCAGTACTGGGCGGTGGCACCCTATTTAGGTGAACGTTCACGATTGCGATCAAGGGCGGCATGTGGTAATCGTCACACCAAGGTGCCATTAAAAACTGCACTGGAGCATACACACTGCAGGACACCGAAAGAGCAGTTGGCAGATATAATCACTTCAAAGCAGACCTTTCTAGCATTGAACGAGCATGTTCTTAATTTTTCCCTAGTGGCTTCGTTTCATCCTGTAATAAAATTTGTTCGAGTCTGGACGTAGGTGGCTTGCCTGAGGGCAGTGATGGAAGTCGACCCTTTTTAAAACACACAGTCTGCCAGCAGCACAAGCTTGAAGGTGGGCATCGACGCTTTAGGCCAACGGGATGCATGCACATATATTCAGATTCATTTTTATGCCGGTGCTTCAAATTATTTGGCAGGCATGTATAGAACTGGAGCAAGGTTTGTACTGAGAGCAGCACATGCCTATGGTGCACTTTGCCTGCACAAGTACGAAACGACCAAATGTTCCATCTCCACCACAAAGTTTTGCCTTCAACTTGGGTAGCGGCATATGAAGTTGAAGAGCTCCACGTAATTGCGGTTTTTTCCAGATTGCGCAAAGGATAGAATAATTGTTGCTGCTTCCGTTTTGTGGTTCTGTCCCAATGTACAGCGTAGATGCCCGCCATAAAGATTGAGGATAAGCAGAATGAAGCCTTCTATACTTATTGATTTGAAGTTGGGGGCACTATCGCTTGTTGCCGTTTAGGCATCATCCAAATTTCCGGTACTCGTTCACCTAGCAGATAGGCGTATGGCTACACAATAGGGAGTATGCTCAGTCAATGCCAGTAAGCACACTCTATTTGGTAGACCAGAAGACACACCGGCTTCAGTTGCCATGCTCCTTAAGCCCAGTGAATCTTCTTGCCTCGAGCATATCAGCGATGAACCCACCCTAACGCAAGCAACCCAAATCTAACTGCGTAATTAACGGAGATCTTCATTTTACATGTGTCGCATATTCAGCAAGGTGCAATCAGAATGTGCATAGATGAAAGGAGTGTAGCATTTCTCGTTCTTTGCGCTCAGATGGGTGTCAGGATCGGTAGGAGGTGGACAACAGGAACTGCCTAAGAAGCAGAGCAGATGTGTCCCTAATAGCTGCGAAACAAAAGCGCCCTATTAAACTGCATAAAGGACCAGACACTCCGTCTGAATTGTGATTGGCAGCTCGCATAACGCACAAACTTCAGACCCCAATGGTTGCTGATGCGCGCAGAAAACACCTAGCCATGTCCAGCAAGCCCGTGATAAACTCTGCTACCCGGACACATGTTTTATAAAGAGTTTGAAATGCGTTGTTGCCTCTGCAATAGCAGCGAGGTGCAGCCCCAGGAATTTCAAAGCGGAAACGCGCCTATACAACCCCTTTTGTACTAGTGCGCGGTTAGGTGAGCGCCAGTGATCAGGGTATTCCACTCTACCACACTAAACCTGGAGCAGCCAATGAGTGGTGCAGAAATAGTTTCTTGCTGCTAGGCGAAACAAAACGGGAAGGTGCATCTGCAGTGAAGATTCCAACATTTGTGGCTTCAGCTGTCATCTTGACATGTAGTGGCCAGCCACGTTCTGTACAAAATGAAGCCTGTAAAAGGTGGTAGCAATCCGCGATGCAGCAGAACCTTCAGAAAACAAATCCCCAACAAGTGGGCTCCTTGGAGCATCCAATGTATTTCTGAAACAGTACAGGTGCAGCTAGGCGGACGTGAAAATCTTGGGACGATTCGGCCTCCAGTTCTTGATTTGATTGACCCCACAATCCAATTCACGAGATTCTGTTCGAAGAATCCAACCGCACAAGAATGCATATTCCGGAAACCTCTGAGCGAGTGGCAGCCAAACGTCATAGGTCTGCTGTCGAAATTTTTGGGAGTCTTAACCAGCCACTTTGCTACCGTGTGTAACCTGACCCCGCTGGAGATGCCCAGGCGCATACGCAATACAATACAAACAGCCAAAGTAGCACATGTTAGACGACCTTCCTATACAGACTTTTTTTTTCTCAATCCATGCTGGGAAACGTCTCCTGCCTCTCAAACCTAAATGCTTTCCACATTTTCCGGGGATGTCAACCGCTCGAAGATTTTTGAGCCGTGTTCTGCACCACCAATGCCACATCACTCAGAATAGGGTTGCCTGTTAGGCGCAGTGCGTCAATTGCTCATTGGCAAATCCACTACCATTAGCCAGAACCGTAAGGGAAATTGACTTCGTTTATATGCAATACTGAGTTAGCAGGACTAATGGAGCACTTGAGTATAAATGTGGTCCCCTAAGCAGCAGTGCTGGGGTCTGTGGGAACATCCATCACCACAACTTGAGTGTATGCACGTCAATGGGTTTGCTGGAGTCGCTCGCCATGCACTCGTATGGCGAGCAGTTCATTTTACCACAATCCATGGCAACAATGCAAAACGTGATTTTGTGTCTCATGCCACACCAAAACACACTTCCTCCTAAAAGAACGAGCCATTTGATCCCCCTCATCTGCGATGGGACTTAATGTGCATGCATTGGCAGTAAATGCTATTTCCCACATCAGTAGTAACACCTGTGGTCGGTCTCTGAACCTGCAGCGTCCTACCAAGTTCCAGCTGCGACTCAACGCTCCACGCCACCAAAAACTCTTAAATAGAGGAGAGTGCCACAGACGACCGGGTTGTTCATGCGTGTAATACATTGCACTCCCTCAAGCTGGACTACCAGCTTATTAAGCAGCAGGTGTTTGTCTTTTGATCCCCGTAGGACTTCTGACGCACAACCTTTTGAGTTTGTTTAGGAACTACTCCTTTGATGTACTGAGGTGAACAGTCAAAATGGTGATTTTATACTGATTCACCGACACATCCTACGCCTCAGCTACTCACTGCTTCACTAACAAATGAGCATGCATCATGTGTGCTCTAGGAGCTAAGCATGCTACAAGCATTCGCCTCTGGGGTTGCAGCGCCTGAACCGAGCAACGAAACCGCTTTGCACCACTCCCGACCATCCTTACAATCTATGTCAACACACCTAGAACGCTCGCTTCTAAGTAAGGCGGTCTATGTGCCCCGGACTTCACGATGTTCAAACGCTGGTTGGCGTTGCTCGCGAGATCATCTATCCAGGCAAGACAACCTCTGCGTAGATGTGGGGAGCGAACCCTTTGCAGCTCCACTGGTTCACCCTCGTTCTAATACCATTATCTGCCAAACACATTTACCTCAGTTCATCAAACACCGCCAAATGTTCCCGCCCGCATGCGAAGGCTCATGCGAACTAGCCCATGCGAACTAGCCAGTGTTCGTGTGCACATGCGTGCATGTTGCGTTGTTAACTCACTTCCTGTAGAAATATAGGGCGTCTTCGTAACCATCCGAAACCTCCCACCTAAAGTGAGCTGAATGACGCAGTCCTAAAGCGTTTCATTCGATTCAGCGTAAGGCCTGCCTGGTGTAGTCAAGAAGCATTCTACTTGCACAAATCCTCTGTGGCTCCACTGCATAACATGAACAATGCAACTGTTTTGCGGCATTAGCAAGGGTCCTTATAATCTATGTCGACAAACCTAGAACACTTGCTTCTAAACCACGTGGTCTATGTACCACGCAGTTTGCGAGGTTCAGACCCTGGATGGGGTTACTGGCGAGAACACGCATAGAGGCTAGATGCCCTCTGGTTAGACGGCCCTTTGCAGGTGCACTGGTTCACCCTCGTTCGAATACCGTTAGCCACCAAAACCATTTACCTCAGTTCACTAAACACCGCCAAACGTGCCCCCGCATCAGAGTGCACCTGCAACCTAGCCAGCGTTTGTGTGCACATGCGTCCGTATTGCCTTGTCAGACATATAGGCCGCCCTCCAAGTCAGCTGAGACTCCTCCGCTAAAATACGCTGCGGGATACACTCCCACAGAAACTCCCTAAAATAACAGGTAATGTCGGTCTGGTGTAGTGAAGGAGCATTCTACTTGCACAAATCCCTTAATTCGTCCTCTATGGTTGCACTGCATAACACCAACAAAAACACTAACTGCTTTGCGACCTGGATTAGCATTCTCACAGGCTAATGCAACAAACCGGACAACTCGCTGCTAAATAGCGTGGTCTATATGCCAGGGAGTTTACGAGGTTCAAACGCTGGATGGCGTTGCTCGCGACAGCATATCTATCCAGCCTAGACAACCTCTGCTTAGATGTGGGGAGCGAAACCTTTGCAGCTGCACTGGTTCAG
>NW_013564986.1:0-3660 GCF_000499605.1 Eimeria maxima | reverse complement strand
TATATATATATATATATGTGAATACCGTCTTACCGTCGGGACTTGCAGGCTGTGAGCGCTTTGGGCCAACGGCTTCGCCGGCCTTAGGTGCACGGTTGGTTGTGGAAGGCGTATTAGTGAAATGAGGCGCCATAGCTGATCCGACGCAAATTGTTCACAAGCACATTGGTGCTGTGCTTTCCGAAGCGTGCGCATGGGTTGTGCTTCGGAAAGCACAGCCCCAAAGCGTTTCTGGAAACATGCTTCCGCCTAAGACATGTTCTCGCCTTGGGCGGAGGTACCGGCTTGGAAGCAGTCGTCGAATAGCGTGATTGACTGCGCTTTGTCCGCATTTTTAGGATGTCAAGTGTGGGATGATATTTCGATGTGCATCTGCAATACACACCATGCCATGGCCAGCGATGTCGGTGAAGCGCATAGACTTGCTGCGCGAGCCGGGCGTACACTCAGGTCCGACTGCCAACAGGCGAATAGGCACTTTTTGGACAACGCATAGAAAACCTGCATGCGTGTGCCTCAATAGTTTACGCCACGCTGCAGACAAGACACTGCTCAAACTTCACAACGTCACCACAGCTTGCTGCTGTGTCCAGGAAGTATGCAGCTAGAGACTGAACCATCTGAGCAGGGAGATTATTACTATTGCATTTCGAGGTGCATTATATCTGTTTGCCATGGGTATGTCTGTGTATGAGTGCAAATGTGTGATTTAATAAAAGTTGTGGGCTCCTTTAGCTTCGACAGCGCTCTCCTTCCAACGCTCCAGTTTGAGTTTGCAGATAATGTGACGGTGGTGTCTTAGCCCACATGCCGCGCAATGTAGTCAGCATTTGTGTCACACACCAGCTGATGGCCGGCTTCCTTCACTTAGGTGGTACTTGCTCTGCCGAGAACAGAAGCAGTGCTGGTTCAGTGCACGGGCAACACTTCGCGAGCAGTCACGATGCTGCAGTGGACGGAATCCGTAGCTCATTCTGGAGCCATGGGGACTGAAGAGCATCGTGAAGCCCGTATAAGACGCATGCTTGCAGTTGTCTGTTGGCGAGAGTAGCTGGGCAGTTTTATATTCAGAAAGGCGTATATATGGTTGCTTCATTAAGCTGTGCTCGAATCTGGCGTCGTACGGCACGGTGGCAATCATATACAGGGCAAATCAAAATAATGGCTCTAGTAAACAATTCTCTAGACGTTTTTTCAAACACTTTGGTTCCAATCTGTCTTCCGAACGCAACGTTTCAATAAGAGCTTCCCATGGAGCCAGCTCCAGCTTTTGCAAGTAATGCTGAATTCGTTGAAATTAGTGTCATTAGCTATTACAAGAATAGGGGATATTCGACGGAGACATTGGGTGCCTGTCCGTGTGACCATCGTCAGGTTGGGCCGTTCGTGGGCACTCATCTGCGGCGGCATTGTGTGGAAACCTTCCCCGGCAATGCCGTCATGCGCTGTTTAGGGTTAATGCAGGAGAAGAGACACAATCGGTTAGATGCGAGTTGCCCAGCAACTAATCTTACTGTCGGTCAAGAAGATTCATTCCCCGTGCTATTTCCAGCTTGTACGATGGCAGGCACAGATGCCCACATGCGTCTGTACCGATTTGTGAAGTTGCAGGGTAATTCGAATTTGGGGCTAGTTTTCGCCTAACTGCTTCTATTTGGCATGTAGTGATACGCAACGCTTCGGTGCCTTGGCGTACTCTTGCGACACCATACAATATCAGACTGCAGGGTATTCAACCCGGCGGCTATCTGTGGTGAGGTGACAGGAATTACGTGGTGGTCTTGCCGTTTATGTTTAGTGGCACTGGATATATGCCCTGTTGTGTACGGTGTAGGAGTTCCACAGATTACCGGCGTAGCGAGGGGGGAGGCCCCAGCCTATGGCGTGCCAAAACGAAACTGTATGGCTAAACACGCCGGAAAGATGACCGACATCGTAAGGGGTTCAGACGTCTTTGCTTTGCCACTAGGTGCAGTTTTCAAATGCGTCGCTGGCATTATCTAGAGGTAGCCACATCGCGAAGGTTGGTTCGTTACCTCTGAACACTGGGGGCAGCGTTTTGCATCGTCCCTAGGCGTCATTTATGTTCTAAGCCAACTGTATTTTGATTCTAACTGCTTTCCCAACAAAAGGTGATTCCGCACGAAGTCCCCATGGAGCCCCAAATACTCCCGCAAGAAGCCAGGTCCATCATGCTGCAGTTGTTAATTAACTTTGTCTTCGTTTGCGTGTTCTCGTTGAAAATCAGCATTCTCTGCCAACGCTCAGTATTTGGCGGAGAGCTGGGGAACCTCCATGTGTGCGTATCATCAGGTTGTACAGTTTTTGTGGACAGCTACGGCTAGATTGTAGCAATGGGGTCTCCGCAATTGCACTCACGCCTTTTTTTCCACAGGACGTATGCACCGCTCGGCGCCGTTGTATCAATTCCTAAGCCGGTTGCTGGGATCGTTGAATGTGTGGGGCATGCATGCATATTTATCCAGTTCCAGTGTGCTGCAATGTGGCAGCATTGCGTGCTTCAAACTACCTGCAGTTTGCCATCAACCATAAAGAAACCACTTGGTTCTTCTACGTGCACTCGTGAGGTAGTGTCTGATGGTATAGACGATTTCAATTATGTAGAGCACAACACGTGCTAGGAGGGAAACGCAACTACACCGTGACTTGTGTCTACTGTTCTGTACACGTGAGAGCCAGATCTGGTGATATGCTATAAATGATGGCAATTGCTCTGCAAAAGACGGTCGTACGGACGAAAGGATTGCTGCTGCAGGCCTAACTGACACGAAATGTTTAAATGCTCATGGTGCGTGCATGTAAAAGCATGCAGGGCCGCTGCTATTGGGTAATAAGGGTGGAACGCGAACTCCCCGTGAATATCAGTGATACTGGTGTCGGGCGACTGCTCAATTTGTTTTCTGTTTGCAGTATGTGAAGCACATGAATCTTACACTGGGTATTAATCGTTTTCAACGTTTCATGACAAAGTATAATAATTCACCAGCAAGAAGCAGGCAGAAAGCAAACGTTCCGTGTGGACGGATGTAAGGTTTCCCGTACGCATTTAGCACGCATTAACATAGCTCTTCGCTTCTCTACGATACGTAGGTGCTAGAGTGGAGAGCTGCATGAAGCCAGTCTCACCGTAGTGCACTCCCAGTTGTGCTGGCGATCAATTCGCCTGCCATGGTTAAGAGCATTCTGTCTGGCAGCCGGGCGACACTGCAGTTCCTGGGGGCGACTTGGGAAGCCTCAATATTCGGCAATCGAGGGGTTATGAAGTTTGTCTGACCGTAAACGGTCACGGTGTGGTGACGGTTTCTCGCTAGTTGCGGTCGTGCGCCATTTTGAAAAGACTGTATGCACATACAGCTTAGTTGGAGTCAGGACACTGCTGGACGTTCAAGTACAGTTGTTTGTTTCAAAACGGCAACACAGCATGAAAACTAATATTTCTGCCGGGGGAAGTAAGCTGCTACGTTTCAGCTAGTACGAGAGCAGGAAGGGGGTTACGAGCTTGCGTGCATATTTGTGGAGTTGGTGTTTGGCTACGATTGGTTGTGCATGTTACTTTAATCGAGCTTTCCGTCCACGCCTGATGATGATGGGCCTTCTGATTTTCCAATATGTGCTGGCGAGGCCTGCGCTAGCCGGCCT
>NW_013564985.1:2500-4377 GCF_000499605.1 Eimeria maxima | reverse complement strand
TATATATATATAATTTATATTTATATAATATAAATATAAATAAATATATTTATATTTATATAAATATATTTATATTTATATATAATATAAATTATATATAAAAAGGAAGTCAATAGTTATATCTATGCGGCTATTAAATAAAAAATAAATAAAAAGAATAAATAAATAAATAAATAAATAAAATAAATAAAATAAATAAAAAAGAAATAAAAAGGAAGAAATAAATAAAAGTTTTTTCTTCTTTTTTACGCCGCGAATAAACAAAAGGAAAAACATCCCGGTGTATATACACCTGACAACATTTATGCATGCATTTATGCATGCATGCATTTATTTATGCATGCATGCATGCATAAATGCATGCATGTATATTTATATATATATATATATATGCATGCGTATGTCTGCATGCATGCGCTGCGCTTTTTCTTCATTAATAAAGACATAAATAACAACAACAGATATAAATATACAATTATATAATTATACTCCCTCTTCTCTCTTGCTGCATGCATGCAGAGAGATGCATGCATGCATGCAGATTATATACATGCATGCATGCACGCAGATATACGCATGCATGCATGCATGCATGCATGCATGCATGGTGCAGCATATCTGCAACAATAAATAAAAGTTATTATTTTTCTTCCTTTTTTTCCCTTTTTTTTTCTTTTTTTATTCCTTTTTATTATTTTATTTCTTTTTTTATTCCTTTTTCTTCTTTTATTTATTCTTTTTCTTCTTTTTCTTCTTTTTTTTCTTCTTTTTCTTCCTTATTAGTAACAAGAAAATGCCTACATGGAGAATTAATTTCTTTATTGCCTGTAAATAAAACATCTTGTAGTGAGCTAGATGGCTTAAGTGCTGCTGCTGCTGCTGCTGCAGCAGCAGCAGCAGCTGCTGCTGCTGCTGCTGCTGCTGTGGTTATAGACGATCCCCTAGATGAATGCCGTAAACTCTTAGAACTTCTTCTTCTTTCTCTTGCTGCTGCTGCTGCTGCAGCAGCAGGAGCAGCAGCAGAGAAGTTTTCTTCTTCTGTATAACAGCAGCAAATATATACACACACACATACACCACAGGTGCCTATACACCCCAATTTGCTGCTATATGCATGCATGCATGCATAGATTGATTGTTTTCTTACCTGAATCAGGAACAACAACTATTTCTCCTGATTCTGCTGCTCCTGCTGTTGCTGCTGCTGCTGCTGCTGTATCTGTTGAATCCCTGCATGCCCTTGATGCCAAGACACCTCGTGGTGTTTCTTCCTCCCTATGACTCCTGCTGTCGTCACCATATATCTGCTGCTGCTGCTGCTGCTGCTGCTGCTGCTGTTGCTGCTGCTGCTGCTGTTTCTGTTCATGCCGTTGCATCTGTTCTTGCTGCAGCAGTTGCTGCCTTAATGCAGCAGCAGTTTGTCTTGATCTTTTATGTGTTTTTTTCTCCCCTCCTTTATGGTGCTGCTGTTGCTGCTGTTGCTGCTGCTGCTGCTGTTGCTGTTGCTGTTGTTCTATAGATGGTGATGATCTTCTTTGTCTACAGCTGCTGCAGCTGCTGCTGCAGCTGCTGCAGCTGCTGCTGCAGTAACTATTATTACCTCCACGGTGTGGTTGTGTTATCCTCCCTCTACGATGATGGGCCCCTTCCCTGAACCCAGTACCCTGTGGGCCCCCATTATCATGGGGCCCCCCCCCAGTACCCTGGGGGCCCCCTGTCCCCCCTATACCCCCAAAACATACAGTAATAGATGGTGTATAATGTAAGAATTGTAAGAACTGTGCATTCGTCATATGTGGTGGACATCTCCTCTTGGGGTGTACGTACACCCCATCAGGAGAAAAAGGTAATAAATATCTCCATACAGGTAAATATAC
>NW_013564983.1:0-4370 GCF_000499605.1 Eimeria maxima | reverse complement strand
CCCACCCCCCCCCACCGTTTACACAATGTTTGGAAGTGGCCACTATTTAGACTCACTGATGGCATGGACTACGTCGGCCTACCTTTACATGTGTTGGTGTCATGCCTGTCGCTGAGGTGATAATATCCTCTACTTGGCCTACTGTAATGCCTGAATTCAGAGTCATCAGGAAAGGAATGAGCTTCAGTGTTTCTGCAGACGCATTTGTCATTGGGCCTAATATTAGCTCCAACAAACACAAGGCTACTAGGTATAAAGGGACGATTTGGAGCTTCCAAGCAGCCAATTGCTCTAGCTGTGTGATAGTTATGCACCAGAACCGGTGTGTAAGCTGAGTAAATAGATGCGCTACCGGTCGGGAGGCCAGAAACGTATAGGTGGTACTGGTCAACAACCAGAGGCGTGCTCCATGTTCCATGCAAAGAAAGGTGCACTTGCCTGACAGCACGAAACAAACATAAAAACACATCAGAGGCACCTTCATCGTATTTATGTGCGGCATGCGCATCCACAAACCAGGCAAGGAAATGTGAGCACAAGCATGAGAATGTTGCAGTTTGTGCACGCCACGAAAACGCAGCCGATGAGAGCTGAGAAAAGCTCCTCACGTGGATGTACTTGGCATCGTAGCTGTTTCACCCAGGAGTTGAATGGCCAAATTGGCGAGGAACTCGTGCGTGAAATCAACAACGGCGTAAATGCTGTTCCCGCGGTCGTCGGTGGCGACGCGAATGTTGGAAACAGCGTAAGGCAGTTGCTGCAGCAGCTGCTTGCGATGCCCGTTCGATATGACAATCTTCCGTTGTGTTGCATCTCCGCGTCCCTCTTGGGGGTTCAAACGACGCCCAGGCCACCTGTTCTGACCCAAAATACCCTGCTTCGCAGACACCAGGAGAATTCCCTCTTGGCTCTTTTGGCCTTCTCTGTGATTGGCCTGCAGGTGATTCGCTCTCATCACGCTCCCCGAGAAGAGCTGCCGCAGTGCCTCTTTGCTCTGGTCTGAGCTCAAGCGGCTGGGTAGGTTACGCACGAGGATACTCCGTAACTGGCCCGGGTCTTTTTTGTTATCCCCATCGGAAATTAAAACACTTCCAAAACGAAAAGAGGCGTGGGGATCCATCGTCGACTTCAGTCCAAAGGCACTCTAGGGAGGCGCTAAAACAGCTCTCCGCCCACTCTTGAGTCCAGTGGCCCAAACACAGGGAACGCTGGATATTTGCTTGACAAACAGCGACAAATATAAACGACTCTTACGTCGTTAGAATTAATCATTAAATCGCTTACTATCAAAATGAATATTTATACAAATGAACGCTGCGCAGGGCAGGGATAGCGCGACCTTCCCGCCCACGGGGTCGCAGCTGAGGGGGGGGCCCCAAAACCAGTGACCACGGAAGAGGGGCTCCAAACGTAAAAATTCCTTTATTTTTGACTGTATCTCTGAGTGTCTAATTTTACACAAATTCTCATATTAGATGGATCTGCTCTCAGAAACACGGACCATCTAACATGGCATGCATGGGATATCCCCGCGAAAACTGTTTGAGTGAAGTGACCCCTCCATAACTACGTCAGCAGAAAATCAATCCACTGTACGCGCACCTTCCCATTATTGACCAAAAAGGAAATTGCCAGGACACCGCAGTGCTCGGTGTCTTCATGGACTGAACACCAGCAGCAGCACACTCCTAATCACAAGCCGTCTAGTTATTGCCAAAAGTAAACCCACTCCCCCTCCTAAGCGCGAGTTCCAGAAGCACCCCTTTTTGAGCTCCAACAGGTGTGCAACCCAACTTTTGCTGCAGGGAATTCCTCCTTTCGAGCCACCCAACATTCTCACTTTCCTGCAGTGGAAAAAGAACTAGTTCCCTTCTAAATCAGGCGTCAAGCATATGTGCCCACGTTCCGCGTAGAACCTGTCAGTCAGCCAGAAAGTTCAACTAGCTATGCCCGGATGCCTCTCTTTGGAGACTTCCCTCTGCCTACATCTAAACCGATGCTGCCTGCCAGACGCCGCAACGGGCCGCTAGTAAAAGGTACTCTATCCTACAATAAGGCATACTGAGATTTCGACCACTTCAAAATCTGGGGATAATGGGCAGGCTTGTGCAAAAAGACCCCGAGTTCCAGCGTGTTCGTTTGCTATGACAGCTAGCTAGCCATGGGCTGCCTTAGCTGCAAGCAACAAGCCGTGCGAGTTTGCCAAGAAGGGTGGGATGAATGCATTAGAAGTACAAGCAAGACTGGGCTCTGCCCTCGAGCGTCCCCCGGTACAAATAACTGTGGTTCTTGATATATGCACCAATATTCAGGCAAGTATGACAGCAAAACAGCACACATTTCAGCAAAACTTATATATTTAAATAACCACGACAGCTCAGTGGCCATCCGTCAGCGGGAGACGACTGAAAGGTACATGACGCCTTCGGAGGACCGGATACCCGCCTCCGCCAAGGTGAGATGGTCCTGCAGAAGCAACATCGCATCACCCAAGTACACGGCCTTTTAGCGCCTTTTCCCCCTGCGCCGCAGCTGCAGCCAGAGCCGTGGCCTCCAACATCACGTGAACACAAGGATTTCTGGGCGTGAGACAGCAACAGGTGCTGCAGGCCGCTTGCAGACTCACCAGCATTGCGGGGCCACTGGGGCTGGTAGACAGCTGCAGATCACGCGCCTTCAGGGTTTCCGCACCGATACCCGCATCCAGAAGCGACTGCTTCAGCTGCGCGCCTGTCAGCGACCTGTCCACTTCCACCTGCGCCTCCTGAGCCTCGAGGCCCTCTCCCTCCTGACAGACAACTGTCAGCAGCAGCAAGGAAGGGGCTCCCGCTCCAGATGTTGATGCTACAGAAGGGGTCCCGTCCACTCGCTGCCTCTTGGCATCGTGGGCCGCCCCCCCGACTCCTCCCTCACGCGCCCCCGCGACCGTCGCCTCCGCGCGCAGGGGGTCAACTTCTGCCTCGGCCTCAAGCCTCTGGACACAGGAAAAACCAACCAGCATACGCTTGCTGCTGGGTCATTTAATGCCAAAGACACACCCTAAAGAAGAAAAAGCTCAAACTACGATGAAAATACACACGCTTCTAAGTCACCACCACATCGGCATCATGTTACAGGTCGGAGGATAGCAATAATAGACGACACAGACGCAGGCTTCAAAAGAAAACCAATCGCCCACCCACTGGCCCCATTAGAGTAGTACAGCCCCACACCACAGTAGAGAGGGCACCAAAGGCAAAGGTGAGTTCGTAAATGCACGGGTGACCAGAAACCCAATATCTGACATGAGTGCTTTCGAACACTCGCTCCAAACTAGTGGGGAAAAGAGACGCAGCTGCAAATCAGTAGATGCAGGAGCCACAATGCTGCAAGCCGCGCAAGGGGAGCAGCAGAGAAAATGCACGACACACGGACACAGACACACACGCAACCACGCAGACGCACCGACACAAAGATGCACACACACACACACACACACACACACACACACACACACACACACACACACACACACACACACACACACATACATACATACATACACACACACACACACACATACATACATACACACACACACACACACACACACACACACACACACATACATACATACATACACACACAGAGGAAGAGATAGAGGGGGAGGGGAGACAGAAACCGAAAGAGATAGACAACAAACCCACACACGTGAAAATGACTCACCGCATGGTCGTCTACAGAACCGAATAGATCGGGCCTCTTCGCAACAAACTGCGCCAAATACCCCTCCACATCTTCCAGCGGGGCGAAGGCGGACTCTGCCTGGGCCTTCTCCAGGAAGCGATCCTTTTGTTCCCTGCAGGGGCAACACAAGAAGAACCCATAAACCTTCACAACCCCCGCAAACAGCTGCATAATCAGAGGCAGCAGCAGACGCCACTAGGACGAGACTGCTTGCATGCTTGTTCCAACACATCTTGTGCACGTTCCCAGTTAGTGCATTTGTGTGCTGCCTAAAAATGCAATTAGTCGAGTAGAAGATTCAATGAGGCGCTGAGGTCTCAGCTGTCTATGCGCACTTCCACTTGGGGTCCAGCAGGAGAATGCGGAGGTGCTGGCTCATCTGCTCCGCTGGGATCAACTGCCCTGTAATGGGACAGCGCTGGAAGCCACTGGAAGCCCCCGCCGCCGCCTGCCGCTTCTTCGTCCGCACGTAGCCCTTCACCACCCTTAAGGGCACAGAGGGCGCTGCAGCCTGTGCAGTACAACCACCCACACCCACACCCACCCACATATACACATCCACATCCACACCCACACCCACACCCACACCCACCCCACACCCACCCACATGCATACATAAATGCATACATCCACAGATATTATAT
>NW_013564982.1:0-4601 GCF_000499605.1 Eimeria maxima | reverse complement strand
TATATATATATATATATATATATATATATACGGTCTGAGTCGTGCGTATAGCACAACCACTACAGTTGTTTTAGAAACAGATGTTTGCCTGCTTCTCTATGTTCCCATTAGCTTGTGCGCAATCCGCAACACCTGATGGTGCCTTAGGAACGTCGGACCCTGTTGCCTAGTGGATATATTGACTGTATTTGCTGAAACGCAAAATTCACACTAGAGAGGTCGCAGAGCACATGGCACAACGCCTCGCCTATTGATGCCTCGGCCGTTCCTGAGTGAATAAAACTGAAACATCTTCCCCGCTCACCGTGGTTCTCACAATTCTTCTGAATTATTCTTACTTCTGAAGCAACTGTTTGCAATGAGAACCATGCATAAGCAAATTGGCCGCCCAGCTGGTAAGCTACACCACCCCATATGCCTGATGGAGTCTGGTAGTCCGGGAGGTTGTTTGCCTCCCCCAGTCTGTTTATTAGTATTCCCCAGAAAGTTGCACTTAGGGAAACGCCGGCCATATATGTGTGACTACTGAAACGGCACCGGTTGGCGCCTCTTCCCCGCCTCGTATCTGACGGCTATACTATCTCCGTAGCTTTCGCTCTACTGACAGCAGTCACTGAATCATTCATGTCTAGGTAGACCGACTATCCGGGAACATATTGACAGTCTGGTCCGGGTCCAGGTTTTCAATTGCTATTGTTTCGCCCTCATTCCCAACGACCGCGTAGTTCACAGCACGGTTCCTTCTGTTTAATGGACGAACAAATGTACGGCGATCCTGGATCCCCAGCATGTATGTTTTGTGCAGCTGTGATTTTGTAAATAATTCAGGTACAACGTCAAGTTTGATCGGCCACGATGATCCCTTGCCGCCCAACACAACCTTCCAGGTACACAATGCTCAAGATTTGTGGTGCATGTAAATGCAAGAGCACATACAATGCAGCATGCTACCCTATAAATTTCAAGTAGATTTTGTACAGCAAGTGCGATTAGCGGGATATACTTTCAAGGTATATCTCCTCAGGCCTGATACAGCATCTGCACACACCCTCTTTTCGGCAGAAGATGTTGCACTTTGCCCCAGTTGCGGAAAAGTGCAACGTGTCCTGAATAATTGCATGTGTGTGTTAATCAATTGTGTTGGTGTTTGTTAATTGCCCAACCTTTATCATAGAGCGTACGTTACAGTAGTATGAGTTAGTAACGAAGAGCACTCACTGAAGTTGAGAAGCTTTTATCACGGCTGCACCTTCTGTAGCCACACTGACTTATGTCAACTGTCCTTCTTACGCCTGCTCATGTACAAACGCAAAATCACCGGGTTCTAGATAATTGCTTCGCTAACACGGAAATGCGAGAAGACGGGTTCCACCATCTCAGTTAAATCTCAGTGCAGCAAGAGTTCGTGAAAGCGCAGCCTACGATGTGGACGGTTTGGCGCATAATACCGCTTTCGACATGCCAAAACTCAAGTAACGTCGCTGCCTGCGGTGCTGTACTCCATAACCAGCTTGTGAGTCTGGTGGACAGCATTTTATACCCTGACGAGCCAGACGCCCACTATTGTTGAGAGACAGCAGGCACGCGAGTAAACCGTCGATTTTTTTGAATAATGCATGGAGCCCAATCCATGCGACGAACCTTCGCTGGATCGGAAGGACGTACGCCGGTGGAATGCCTGCCCTTTAACATCCTGAAATGTCAGTGGCCATATATATAGCGCTGGTAAGGTCTCGTTTTTTGTAGCAGCTGCGGAACTGTTCCTGCAGTGATTGGTGTGTGATTCCGTAGGCAGATTCCGTTGGCCTGCACCATGTGGATCTCATATTTTCAAAAGGGCAATGCTTGATTTGTACAGCGAGTATGCACTATCAGCGGTCACCTTACTATGGTGTATCAAGCCAAGTTGACAAATGTTATGACAGCATTCTATACCACGGTGATACCAGCATACTTCGGTGCACTTTAGCGAGTTTAACGTTTATTGGATAGCCAGCAATTTTGCATGCAGGCAAAGCGTTGCTGGAGGAACCTTCGAGATATACAACCCCTGCCGAAGTGCAGTCGTGCCAACCTGTTCTCCCCCGAATTTGGAATACGCATTCAAGAAAAACCGATTTCCGTATTTGCTCGTAAATGTGTACGCCAAGCGCGTATGCTGAAAGCTGACGATTCTGTTGCCTTCCGCAACTGCTCAACAGATCGTACGTTCTGTAGTTGAAACTTCAACAGTGAGGTTGGTTACGCGATTTGGTTCTTGCAGCTCCGCCGATCAACTATCAACCGTGCCCCTAGACAACTGCTGCGGTGGAAGCTACTGACACTGTTGGACATGCTTGTTGAACGCATGGAGCTGCTTCAACCCAAAATGTTCGAAGGTAAAGACCCTTCCCACGTGCTAGGCCTATAGCGGAACGTTCCGTGTTGATCTAGTACTCCACCAGCTTGTGCGCTTCACGGGATATACACGTGCGAAATTAGAAGCAGGAATCCTTAAACCTTTGGGGGAACTCGTTCGGGTGTCATGTGCCCTTCTAAATAGAACACGATTGACACTGAAGATGCACGCATTGTCTGCCTCCAAATCAAGCATTACTGCTTTAGGCCGAATCGTTTGTCCACTATTTACGCTGCATGGTACCATGGTGCAGCAACACTCCGCTGGATCCGTAGGACGTATGTTGCTGCCATAAGGGCCCTACAATCTATTAGAAAGCCAGAGGGTAGACATGGTCATGGTGACTAGCTCTCTTTGCTAAGAGGTTCAGATATGTCCTGGCGTCGTTTAATGTCGCTTTGCGTTCTCGGGGCTACACGGTTTCTTACTGCTCGTTTTTAGTTCCGATGGTCTCGACAGCGTAGGTGGAACGACGCAGACGGTGCGCTTCGTGTGAAAGCAGCGTTCTTGTCTGTATTAGGTGCAAGGCCTCATTCAAAACTAGGCATGCATGCTGCACTGCGTGGCCAGTTTCAGTCTACTGGATTAATGTAGACAGCGGCACTCTGATCGTATGGTCCACCATACCTGTGTGTTGATGGGCATCTAATCCTACCTATGTTCTGTGTTCCACGGTATCGTCAACGCCATCCCTGTGTAAATTCACTCATTTTCCGACGTTTGGATTTAAGTCTAAAGGCCCTTTTGCGGCTGTGGGCGCATTGTATGTTTGCCTTCAAGTGTGGTGCGAACGTGTTAAATGCTCTACGGCGTAGTCGAATGTGGAGGCCTACGGAAGTCTTTGGAGGCGTGCGTTCCTGGTGTACTATCGTAATCTGCACAAGGACGTGGGTCCCAAGAATAAAACGACTTAATCTGGCCACGGTTAGTAGTGTTGCTTCACAGTGGGTAGTGGCCACAATCATCCATTCTCCACACAGTCAACAGCGAAACCACTTGGATAACGCGCCCGGGCGTTGATTCACTTTGTATTCAGAAATTCCGTTGCTCGGCAGTTGTTTGGCGCATGTTCAGAACGGTTTCAAACACTTTTCCGTAGCATCCCAAGACAGATACCTCATTACACTTCACGTAGCTGCATCTTTCTGTAGTAGAACTGTCTTCACTGGGCTCTCTGTGCTTCGTACAAGGAACGCAGCAAACCATTTCGTGCATTATCAGCTGGTGAGGCATTTTAAAAATTTGGCATCGAAACGGCCCATGCAGAATAATTCATTTTAATAGGTGCCGTCATGCCGCACTGTTGTAGAACGTTCTACTCACACAGCGTAGAAAGCCAGTGGATGACGACTCAGCGAAGTCTAGGAACTGGCAGCTGACACCCTAAGGGTGGTTCTGTGCCTTTGCATTAATCAAGCTCACTGCACATGAGATGTCGCCGTTTTTGCGTGGCCAAAAAGAAGAACGGTGCATCCTGCACAGCGATTTGGAGCTAGGCGAGGTCAACAGCATACAAAGCCTATACATGATACTGTTGACGCATAGGGATGTTGGTACAGTTTGGCTTTGCGCAGCCCAACACTATATTCCAGCATCGACTCAAACACTGAAACGGTTGCCTTTAGGGCAGGTGAGGCATGCGCTAGGACGAAAGGAGCGTGCATTCAATTTTCCCTTTGTTCTGGGGAGTAAGGTATGCATAATTGCCACTAGGAGCGCTTTACAGAGAGAGCAAGTGAGCTAGGGCTCATCAATCTTATTGGGGGCTACATAGACGATTAGGCTGACCACCTCTAGAGTGCTACTCCATTTAATCGTACACATGGCGAAGTGTGTCCGCGAACTGGGAATCGTGGGAAATCGTGTATAAGCCTGCCATTGATTACCAGAAGGCCGTCGCTAGAGTAAATACCTTGGTTCGAATAGTATATATAATTGCGGCTGTAGACGTGAGGGTTGCGTGTAACACTGGTTGTGCAACGCCCTTTACTTCTCGACTGTTTGTGCTAGTGTGATCCTTGAGGTCGTTTCAACGTGTGCGTGGTGCCTGGAGTGATACATTTTGGGAGCAGGGTTTGGCTCGGCATGAGGCTAGGCATTTTCTAACAATTGCTGTTGCCGCGCGTTTTGCTTGCAATCGGCAGGAAGTACGCCTTCGCAGAATAGGATTTTCCTCTTGTTTTTGCTCTTTGATAAACGGTAC
>NW_013564981.1:0-4378 GCF_000499605.1 Eimeria maxima | reverse complement strand
TATATATATATATATATATATATATATATATATACATATATATACATATATATAAATATATATGTAGAGACTTATGTTTATTAGTACATATAGATCCAGGTAGGCAGTAAATAGGAAATAACAGAAAGAGGGGAAGGAGGCATCTTGCATGCAAACAATAGACAAACAGTTATATAGTTGCTAACCATTGGATGCTAGACTAGGGGAGAAAACGAACTTCGCAGATGAGTATAGAAGTCAAGAGAGACGGGAAACACATTAGTATTTACTGCATAGACTTATACATAAAATAAACATACTACGTATATTTATTTGCCAGTACTAGGGAAAAGATGATACAATTCTTTATGGGAGGGAGCAGAGGGAATAAATATCCATAAGGGAGATAAATAACTAGAGGGGGAAAAGTATCTTTAAAAAATAAGACAAATAAAAAGAATAAAAAGAAGAGTAAAAAACTTATTGAATTTACAGACAAAGCTGCACATACACCCGAAGGAAAGCTTTCGCTTTCCCTCGATATTCATCGTCAAACCTCGACAGTTTATATATTTGCTGTAAAGAGTTAGTATATTCTTATTTGTAGGAAATAGAAGATAAATTAGAATAAAATACAAAAATATATATTCTTTTTTCTGTTTTTTTGAAGGTTTTCCCTCTAAAGAGGAACACTTTTTCCTTCATATTTCGTCTTTCCTTCTGTCTGTGCTGAATCGGCAGCGGTTTCAGGGAAAGGTCCACTGGGGAGAAAGCTGCGGTTGCGGAGGTTATTCTGATGGTTTTTCTCCGTTTTTCTTAAATATATTCAATATATTAATCTTTATGTTGAATTTAAAACAAAAATAGACGCAAAAAGACCGTCAATTCATAGATTGATGTTCGTAATTGAATTTCTTGCATCCCGCGAGCTACTCGTGACCGCAGCCAAGATTTCAAGGAAAACTGCAGCCGACAACGTTGAGACAAAGATATATCTTTTGCATATTATTAAATAATTTAAATTTATACAAACAATTGATCATTTTATTATTAGTTGGAGGTTGAGTGTTCCCCTTGTTTCATAGTTCAAGGAGAGGTACACCCGCAGCAGCAACAGATATCCATCATAGCGATGCGTCTTCTTCGGTCTGCACTCAACTTGTCTAATTATCTCTTCTATTTTTGATGAATTTCCTCTTTTTACAAGGCAATTCACCAAGATGAATTCTATTTTCCTTCTTCTTTCGCTCCTCGGCTTGTCCCGCTATGGCGGTGCCTTGTTGTACACACAGGCAGCATCGCGAGCAGCAGCATCAGCAGCAGCAGCAAGCAGTCTCACACCTGGTGTAAGCAGTGGCTCCTTCCTCCAGTCTAACAGGCAGGTCCCTAGATCTTCTCGTGCTGCTCGTCCTTCTTATGGGAGACCATTAGAGCCCCATCAGCTATACGAGAGACCGCAGCAAAGAGAGCAGCAAATATATGTTCAGCAGCCCCGCAGCCAACAAAGAATAGAGGCAAGAGTTGCTCCTCGTCCTCCACCTTCTTATCCTGCTGCAGCAGGTCGACCGCAACAAAAGACAACGCGACCAGTCAAAGGACGCAAAGCTGGGGCCCCCTCTGCCCTGCTGGGTCCCCCAGAGGGTATATCTAGGCCAACTCAACCACCAATGCGGGGGCCTCCAACTTTTTTACCTGGAAGACCTTTAGCTGCCGGAGTGCCCCCGCTATTTGAAGAGAGGGAGCGTCCTGCTGTTGGAGAGGTAGGAGGAGGAGCAGCAGGAGGACAAGCAGGAGCAGCAGCAGCACCATCAACAGCAGCAGGAATAACAGCAGCAGGAGTTAATAGAGGTATTATAGAGAAAGGAAAGAAGGAAATTGGTGATGCTGCTGCTCGTGTATATTCATCAGCAAATCCTTTACCAATAGAAGGAGAATTATTCCTTCGTGGTTTATATTATCTATCTATACCTGATCTAAGTAAACAACCTCCTCCTCCTCTTATTAATAATATAAATAATAATAATACTAATAATATTATTAATAATAATAATATTATTAGTAATAATATACCTATAACATTAGCAACAGTAGAGGGAACATTAGAGGAAAGTATATTACATTTTAAGAGAGTTACCTTATTAATTAATAAATTTATTACTATTAATAATACTAATGCTGTATTTGAGGGGGCCCCCATGAGGCCCCCATTAAGTACCCTACATCCAGGTTTATTACATATAAGGGTAGGGTGGGGGCCCCCTCCATTAGAGGTAATAGAGGGTATAAAAACAATAAAAAAAACAAAAGATATATATAATCCTTATATGTCTCTTGTTGCTGCTGCACAAGGAGCAGAGCAACACATGGAGAGGTCGCTGCAGCTGCTGCAGCGGCTGCAGCAAACGCATGCATTAACAGGTGCTGCTTCATTAACTGCAGCAGCAGCAGCAGCAAATTCAGCATTGCTGCTGCCTCTATTTGATGTACAAGTGTCTCCTTTTAATTTACCTTTTGCTTGGTCAGGGCCCTTTGTCCTGTCTCCTCATGCAACAATTACTCTCCCTTATGCATGCACTCTTAAGGATATAATCAATCCGGGCCCCACACACGATCTCGATCCCGATCCCAACAACCCCACACACGATCCCGATAACGATCCCAACAACTCCAAAAACGATCCCGAACCCGATCCCAATCGTTCGTCTATCCATTCAATAAAGACACAAACACCAACAACAACAGCTGCTCTTTCCCCTCTTGCTGCTCCTGTTGCTGCTGCTGCTCCTGCTGCAGCACGGTCTGTGCATGCACCTGTGGGTTTGCTAGAGGCAATTTCTAAAGTGCATGCTGCAGCAGGTTCTGCTGCTTCCTCTTCTTCTTCTCGTGCTGCTGCTTCTGCTGCTGCTGCTCCTGCTGCGCAGCAGCTGAGCATTGCTGCTCGTGAGTATGCAGCATTACGTGTATTAAGGGGACTAAGTGTATTGCATGCAGGAGGTGTCTCCTTTGGGGCTTTGTCTCTTAATGATATAGTTGTATCCTTAGATGGTAATATATATATAGCTAACTTAGAGGAGACAGAGACAGAAGGAAATAATAAATCTTGTGCAGATATTGCTGCTCTTTATTTGTCTCCTATGTCTCCTTTCTTATCTTCTTCTCCTGCTGCTGCTGCTGCAGCAGCAGCAGGTGCAGCAGCAGCTGCTCCTCCTCCTGCTCCTGCTGCTGCAGGTACACTGCGTGAAGACGAACCATATCATCACCTCTTCCGGGCTCCTCCTGCTGCTCCAGCAGCAAGCGTACCACTTATACCAGCAGCAACAGCAGCAACAGCAGCAACTCCTGCTGCTGCTGCTGCTGCTGCAGGTATGTGTACATTAAGTATAAGAGATATAAGGAGACAAATAAGATTAGATTCTTTTCTTCTTTTTCTTCTTTTATATAAAATATTAACTAATGGTAATTATCCATTTAATTTATCTAATAAACTTAGACCAACAGAGGCCCTGCAAGCTTTGCTGCAGCAGAAGCAGCAGCAGCAGCAGCAGCAACAGCAGCAGCAGCAGCAGCAGCAACGATTGACGGAGACGGAGGGACTACAAGAGCACCTACAATCAACACAAAGACCCCCAGAGAATAGTCAGGAAGAAAATGAGGAAGAGCAGCAGCAGCAGCAACAACAACAACAGCAACAACAGCAGCAGCAACAGCAGCAGCAGCAGCAGGACTTCTGCCAGTTTGCAGGAGTATCAATTTCTTCAGTGTCTGATGAGCTACAGCAGCAAGGAATAAGTAAACAATTAATTAATTGTCTCCTTTCTTTGTGGGGGTGTGGGGCC
The DNA here is from genome assembly GCF_000499605.1 of Eimeria maxima. Lineage (NCBI taxonomy): Eukaryota > Apicomplexa > Conoidasida > Eucoccidiorida > Eimeriidae > Eimeria > Eimeria maxima. Next base: position 563 of record NW_013564981.1, on the reverse strand, counting down.
CCACACCTCTCTGTTATTGATGCTGCTGCTCTTTATTTCCCTGAGCTACAAACCCTAATTTAGGGTTTAGGGTTTAGGGTTTAGGGTTTGGAGATAGAGGTCCCGGACCAAACCTCTCTTGGGAAACGCAGAAGCAGCAACCAGCAGCAACTACAGCAGCAGCAGCAGCAGCAAGCAGCAGCAGCAGCAAGCAGCAGCAGCAGCAAGCAGCAGCAGCAGCAAGCAGCAGCAGGAAACAGCCTACCTGTTTCCTTTTATTGTTTATTATTTATTATTTTATTTCCTTTTTTTTTGTTTTGTTTGTTATTTTGCATTTAATTATAATTAACTAATTAATTAAATTTTTATCCTTTTTATTTGTTTATTATTTATTATTTACTATTTATATTAATATATATTACATTTAGTATAGGGGTTTAGGGTTTAGGGTTTAGGGTTTAGGGTTTAGATAGTATACTACGTATAGCTTAATACAATAAAATATATAGTAAATATACCTACTAATATATAAATTATATATAATAAATATACATGTATATAATATATATATATATATATATATA
>NW_013564979.1:0-2500 GCF_000499605.1 Eimeria maxima | reverse complement strand
GAAGAAAGAAAAAGGAGAAGGAGAAAAAGAAGTAAGAAGAATATTCTGCTGCTGTTGCTGCTGCTGCTGCTGCTGCCGACAAGTGTATATCTATCAGCGCATGCAGAGGGAAAGAAGAAAGAATAAAAAATGTTTATAAAGAAAAATTAAGGAAGAGAAAGAAGATCTTCCTTCTTTTTATGGTGTACAAACAGGCACAGCAGCAGTTACTGCTGCTGTTGCTGCTAGTATTCCTTCTGATGCTGCTGCTGCTGCTGCTGCTGCTGCCCTATAGATATATATGTATATATGTATAAGACGGATCAGCTGCTGACGACAACACTCAGCAGCAATGCCCATTTATATTCATGGGGCTTTAAAAAAGAATAAAAATGAATTGTCATTGGCAAGAAAGAAGAAAAAAAGGAAGGGGGGAGGATACTGGGGTGTACGTACACCTGAAGTTTCGTTCTCTGCAGCCGACACGACAGCAGCAGCAGCAGCAGCAACAAAGAATAATACCCTGAAGGAATCCAGATACAAATAAAGAAAACAAATAAATATAAATAAAACAAAGACAAAAAATGAAACAAAACTGTCGCATGCATGCTGCTGTTGTTGCTGCTGCTGCTGCTGCTGCAGCTCTCCTTCGCCTCCCCCTTCCTCCTACTACTATATACAATATAGTGTATAAGGAGCCCCATAGTACCAGCCCCATCCATCCTTCTTTTTCTTCCTTTTATTGCTATTTATATTTAATAATAATATAATTAAATAAATAAATAAATAAAAATAATATTTTATTTATTAGAATCTCTCTTGTTCGTACACCCAGGGTGCCAGTCGATACCTAAACCCTAAACCCTAAACCCTAAACCCTAAACCCTAACTCGGCCTCCCCGAGATCAATATATATACTTTTTTGCCTGTTTTTTTTTTAATTATATTTATTATCTTTTATTTAATTAAATAAATTAATTTTATTTATTATTATTTACAAGAAAAGAATTAGTTTATATATAAAAAAAAAAAGAAGGAAAAGAATCGATGTTATGTACAAGGAACTCGATGATTTATACATCTTCTTTTTTATTGAATAATTCCCCTAGTAAGAAATAAAATAAATATTTTTTTAATTAAATATTTATTTATTTATTTATATTTTATTTTATTTATTTATATTTGTTTGTTGTTTTTTGTGCCTTTTCTCTTGTCTTTTTGCTTCTTTACAATAGACAGCATCGCATGCAACTCCTGCTGCTGCTGCAACTCCTGCTGCTGCTGCTGCAACTCCTGTTGCTGCTGCTGCAACTCCTTCTTCTGCTGCTGTATTCCTGCTGCTGCTGCAACACCTGCTGCTGCTGTAACTCCTGCTGCTGCTAGACAGTCCTACCTTGCATGCATGCATGCATTGTTACCAGGCAAATAAAAAGCCCCGTTGCTGCATGCATCAACAGCAACAGTAATCAATTGTTGTAAGTAAATAGCATTAGTACTATTTGCATGCGTTTTGGGGCTTTTTAATAAATTTTGATTTATTTATACACAATAATTATGTATAATATATATACAACTAATAAATATAATAAAAAAAAAAGAAGAAAAAGATAAAGATTGTTGTCTTCTTTATACAAAACTATAATAAAGGGTACAGAGAGCAGCAGCAAACCCTTGCATGCAGAAGCAGCAGCACTGCTGCAAACAATATTTAATTAATATGTGACTAAGATAATTAATTAAATTTAATTAAATATAATTAATTATATTTAATTATAATTATATTTACTGACTAAATTCCTTCTTTTGCTGTTCTCTGCCTTTATTGCTTATTAATAAATATATTATTCTTCTTCCTCTTATCTATAAGGGTTTAGGGTTTAGGGTTTAGGGTTGGTTGTCAAAGGTACATGTGAGCGCCAATAAGTAAATAGAAAAAAAAAAGGAAGGTCTTGTTCCCTAAACCCTAAACCCTAAACCCTAAATAAGGGTTTACTGACTAAAGGAGTATAATAAGAACTCCATAAGAATTGAAGTTAATATATATATAAGCATGTATGCTGCTGTATATTTATTAATATATTTAATTTATTTATTTATATTTATTTATTTATATTTATTTATATTAATATACTTTTATAATTATGACGAATATGCAGAGAAACGTCTTTCTTGCGCTATTTATATATCCGCATGCAACAACAGTTGACTGCATGCATGCATGCATGCATGCACTACATGCATGCAATTTTTTGCATGCATGCAAAATAAATAATAATTATAATTAATATTCTTTGCATGCATGCATTAAAGAAGAATATTCATCAAGAATACATTGTCTTAATAAGGAAGGATCATCAACAACAGATGCATCTGCAGATACACAGATGCTCACGGTGCCACCACAAGAGAAGGCAGATATACCTACGCCTACCTGCATGCATACAACAAAACAAATAAAAACAGAATTATTAATTAATTAATTAATTAATTAATTTATATACTATATATATATATATATTAT